>NW_028295619.1:683873-909759 GCF_964341445.2 Mesoplodon mirus | reverse complement strand
TAAATTTTGGGGCGGCTCTGTCTTATTGATTTTCAGTTTTCCCAAGGTATATTCCCTAGACTGGAAGTGCCCTTCACTATGTAGCTCTGTTGTTTACTTGTTTTAGGGAACACAGTGCACTCCTCCAGAGAGGCAGTTGCCAACTTACATCCCGCCCATCAGCATAACAAGGCTCCCTGTTCTGCAGGCCCTCTCTTGCCTTTGTGGTTTTTACACATTTTGCCGATGTCCCTTTTGACCGGTGGGAAGGGATACTTCTTTGTAGTGCAGATTTGCATTGCCCGCCTGCTTGCTTGGCCAAAAAGTGTGTATGCGTTTTCTCCAGAATATATTCAGGAGAAAACGAATAAACCATTTTTGGCCAAGTCCATCATTGTCGAAATTGTGCCCCTCTTCCTGTGCTTTACAGGTGATTCCAACGTACCTCTTGAAATCTGTTTCCTGCAATTCTGCCTCAGTTTCAAGTCCGCCTCGTTGCCTTCCTTCAAAATATTTTTGGACGATAGTTGTCTTTAATTACTCTGCCAGTTTGTGAATTGCTGTGCCCCTGAGCTCCATTTATCAAATCGTTGTTTGTGAGCTGACCGCAAGTCCAAAATTTCGGTTCAGGACCTATACTGGTTCCCAGCAGGGGGATGAGTCCTTGGTTAATTATTCCTCCTGCCGGGCAATTAGAGTGACAAATGCCCGTCCAAATGTCTAACAGCTACTCTCTCATTGGTTCTCCCTGTTCCCTTTCATCCTCTGCCAAATTGGCAACCTGTGTTATCCAGGAGGTTAAAGGGGCTGTCTCTCCAAGTTGAGAGATGGATAGTAAAGCAGTTGGAAAGTCAAACTGGAGCACCAGGAGAGGGACAATTAGTTGAGTTTTAGAAACCTTTCGTATACACAGTGTGTCCATTCTCTAGGTTTCACGTACATGTTATAGCTGTAGTAATATTCCCTTCCACCTGGAGAGTTTGGAACCATGGAATGGAGGCCATGCATTATTGCTTTAAACTGTCTGTGTTTGCTCACCCAGTCTCACCAATCCTCTCAGTCCCAAATGTCCAGCATTATGCCAAATCAAGCTGTAGTTGTAGATAGGTTCATTTCAGGTTTCATCAGAGACCCTGAAGGAATTGTAAAGAATTTCCCTGTTTTGTTGTTTGGTTATTGAAATTCCTTTTTATAGTGAGTTTGAGCTGATTCCCACTGCATTTTTATGCCAGTCTAGACACACTTGATCCCTTACGGAGACATATCAATATATAGGTTTGAAGATTCTTACTAGTCAGATATATTCCTCTGAGGGAAGTATGGAGTGTTGATTCCTTTTCAGTGAGGAAGGTGTGGATCTTTTCTATTCTGTATTTGGTTTCTGGAATGGAGCCTTTACTAATATCAAACTCTGGTTTTATGCAACACCCCACCTCTCCTTACCCCTTAAGCAGGTGTAAGAGTGTTTTCTAAATGTGAGACTCTCTTCTCTTTACTAACTCAGTTCATGTGTAGCCATGTTTACATGACCTTCATAAGTGATATCTTATGCTAAGTTTATTTTACTCTGTGACTAATTTAACTTAGAATCCTCGTAACTGAATCCACTAAATTTGCTGCTACTGGCCTGATGACATTGATTTCATGGCAGAGAAATATTCCATCGTATGTAATTACCACAATCTCTTGAAAAAATTTTGTCTTTCCTGGGATATTTAAGGTGTAGCCTAGTTGAGGTTCTTGTAAGCAGTGCAGCCCTAAATTTTGGGGTGGCTCTGTCTTACTGATTTTCAGTTTTCCCGAGGTATATACCCTAGACTGGAAGTGCCCTTGTCTCTGTAGCTCTGTTGTTTACTTGTTTTAGGGAACAAAATGCACTCCTCCAGAGAGGCAGTTGGCAATTTACATCCCGCCCATCAGCATAACAAGGCTCCCTGTTCTCCAGGCCCTGTCTTGCCTTTCTGCTTTTTACCCATTTTGTGGATATCCCTTTTGACCTGTGGGAAGTGATACTTCTTTGTAGTGCAGATTTGCATTGCCTGCTTGCTTGCTTGGCCAAAAAGGGCGTATGCGTTTTCTCCTGAATATACTCAGGAGAAAATGCGTACGCCATTTGTGGCCAAGTGCATCATTTTCGAAGTTGTGCCCCTCTTCCTGTGCTTTAAAAGCGATTCCAACGTATCTGTTGAAATCTGTTTCCTTCTATTCTGCCTCGCTTTCAATTCCGCCTCGTTGCCTTCCCTCAACAGATTTTTGTACGATAGTTGTCCTTTATTACTCTACCAGTTTGTGAATTGCTGTGCCCCTGAGCTCCATAATTTAACTCGTTTATTGTGAGCTGAACGCAAGTCCAATATTTTGGTTCAGGACCTATACTGGTTTGCGGTGGGTGGCTTAGACTTTGGTTAATTCTTCTTCCTCCCGGGAAATAAGAGTGACATGTGCCCGTCCAAATGCCTAACAGCTACTCTCTCATTGGTTCTCCCTCTTAACTTTCATCTTCTGCCAAATTGGCAACCTGTGCAAAACAGGAGGTTAAAGGTGCAGTCTCTCCAAGCTGGGAGATTGATAGTAAAGCAGTTGGAAAGTCAAACCTGAGCACCAGCAGAGGGACTATTCATTGAGTTTTAGAGACCTTTCGTATTCACAGTGTGTCCAGTCTCTAGGTTTCCCGTACATTTTATAGCTGTAGTAATATACTCTTCAACCTGGAGAGTTGGGACCCATGGAATGGTTGCCATGCATTATTGCTTTATAGGGTCTGCATTTGCTCACCCAATCTCACCAATCCTCTCAGTCCCATGTGTCCAGCCTTATGCCACATCCAGCTGTCATTGTAGATAGGGTCATTCCAGGTTTCATCAGAGACCCTGAAGGAATTGTAAAGAATTTCCCTGTTTTGTTGTTTTGTTTTTGAAATTCCCTTTTATAGTGGGTTTGAGATGATTCTCGCTGCCATGTTTATGCCAGTCTAGACACACTTGATTCCCTTACGGAGACATATCAATACATAGGTTTTAAGATTCTAACTAATCCAATATATTCCTCTGTGGGAAATATGGGGTTTTGAATCCCTTTCACTGAGGAAGGTGTAAGTCTTGGCTATTCCATAGTTGGTTTTTGAATGGTACCTGTGCTTATATCAAACTCTGGTTTTATGCATCACCCCACCTCTCCTTCCCCCTTAAGCAGGCATAAGAGTGTTTTCTAAATGTGAGACTCTGTTCTCTTTCCTAACTCAGTTCATATGTAGCCATGTTTACAGGATGTTCATAAGTGATATCTTATGATAAGTTTCTTTTTCTGTGTGACTTATTTCAGTTAGAATCATCGTACCTGAATCCACTCATTTAGCTGCTACTGGTCTTATGACATTGATTTCATGGCTGAGGGATATTCCATCGTATGTAAGTACCACCATTTTTTGAACCATTTTTATATTTCCTGGGATATTTAATGTGTACCCAAGTTGAGGTTCTTGTAAGCAGTGCAGCCCTAAATTTGAGGGTGGCTCTGTCTTATTGATTTTCAGTTTTCCCAAGGTATATTCCCTAGACTGGAAGTGCCCTTGGCTCTGTAGCTTTCTTGTTTACTTGTTTTAGGGAACACAATGCACTCCTCCAGTGAGGCAGTTGGCAATTTACATCCCGCCCATCAGCATAACAAGGCTCCCTGTTCTCCAGGGCCTGTCTAGCCTCTGGTTTTTACCCATTTTGTGGATGTCCCTTTTGACTGGTGGGAAGTGATACTTCATTTTAGTGCAGATTTGCATTGCCCGCTTGCTTCCTTGGCCAGAAATGCCGTATGCGTTTTCTCCTGAATATATTCAGGAGAAAACGCATACGCCATTTGTGGCCAGGTGCATCATTGTCGAAGTTCTGCCCATCTTCCTATGCTTTAAAGGCGATTCCAACGTGGCTCTTGAAATCTGTTTCCTGCTATTCTGCCTCGCTTTCAAGTCCGCCTGGTTGACTTCCCTCAACTGATTTTTGGACGATAGTTGCCCTTTATTACTCTGCCAGTTTGTTAATTGTTGTGTCCCTGAGCTCCATTTTTAACTCGTTTTTTGTGAGCTGAACGCAAGTCCAATATTTTGGTTCAGGACCTATACTGGTTTTTGGTGGGTGGCTGAGACTTTGGTTAATTCTTCTTCCTCCCGGGAAATAAGAATGACATGTGCCCGTCCAAATGTCTAACAGCTACTCTCTCATTGGTTCTCCCTCTTGCCTTTCATCCTTTGCTAAATTGGCAACATATGTACACCAGGAGGTTAAAGGTGCTGTCTCTACAAGTTGGGAGATTGATAGTAAAGCAGTTGGAACGTCAAACAGGAGCACAAGGAGAGGGATTATTCCTTGAGTTTTAGAGACCTTTCATATTCACAGTGTGTCCATTCTCTAGGTTTCCTGTACATGTTATAGCTGTAGTAATATTCCCTTCAACCTGGAGAGTTGTGACCAATGGAATGGCTGTCATGCATTATTGCATTAAAGGGTCTGCATTTGCTCACCCAATCTCACAAATCCTCTCAGTCCCATGTGTTCAGCCTTATGCCACATCCAGCTGTCATTATAGATAGGGTCATTCCAGGTTTCATCAGAGACCCTGAAGGAATTGTATAGAATTCCCCTGGTTTTTGTTTTATTTTTGAAATTCCTTTTTATAGTGGGTTTGAGCTGATTCTCACTGCCATGTTTATGCCAGTCTAGACACACTTGATTCCCTGACGGAGACATATCAATACATAGGTTTTAAGATTCTTACTAGTCAGATATATTCCTCTGCAGAAAATATACGTTTTTGAGTCCCTTTCCCCGAGGAAGTTGTAGGTCTTGTCTATTCCATAGTTGGTTTTTGGAACGGTACCTGTGCTTATATCAAACTCTGGTTTTATGCATCACCCCACCTCTCCTTCCCCCTTAAGCAGGCATAAGAGAGTTTTCTAAATGTGAGACACTGTTCTCTTTCCTCACTCACTTCATGTGTAGCCATGTTTACAGGATCTTCTTAAGTGATATCGTATGATAAGATTCTTTTTCTGTGTGACTTATTTCACTTAGAATCATCATACCTGAATCCACTCATTTTGCTGCTACTGGTCTTATGACATTGATTTCATGGCTGAGGGATATTCCATCGTACGTAAATACCACAATTTTTTGAACAATTTTTAACTTTCCTGGGATATTTAAAGTGTACCCAAGTTGAGGTTCTTGTAAGTAGTGCATCCCTAAATTTTGGGGCGGCTCTGTCTTATTGATTTTCAGTTTTCCCAAGGTATATTCCCTAGACTGGAAGTGCCCCTCACTATGTAGCTCTGTTGTTTACTTGTTTTAGGGAACACAGTGCACTCCTCCAGAGAGGCAGTTGCCAACTTACATCCCGCCCATCAGCATAACAAGGCTCCCTGTTCTGCAGGCCCTCTCTTGCCTTTGTGGTTTTTACACATTTTGCCGATGTCCCTTTTGACCGGTGGGAAGGGATACTTCTTTGTAGTGCAGATTTGCATTGCCCGCCTGCTTGCTTGGCCAAAAAGTGTGTATGCGTTTTCTCCAGAATATATTCAGGAGAAAACGAATAAACCATTTTTGGCCAAGTCCATCATTGTCGAAATTGTGCCCCTCTTCCTGTGCTTTACAGGTGATTCCAACGTACCTCTTGAAATCTGTTTCCTGCAATTCTGCCTCAGTTTCAAGTCCGCCTCGTTGCCTTCCTTCAAAATATTTTTGGACGATAGTTGTCCTTTATTACTCTGCCAGTTTGTGAATTGCTGTGCCCCTGAGCTCCATTTATCAAATCGTTGTTTGTGAGCTGACCGCAAGTCCAAAATTTCGGTTCAGGACCTATACTGGTTCCCGGCAGGGGGATGAGTCCTTGGTTAATTATTCTTCCTGCCGGGCAATTAGAGTGACAAATGCCCGTCCAAATGTCTAACAGCTACTCTCTCATTGGTTCTCCCTGTTCCCTTTCATCCTCTGCCAAATTGGCAACCTGTGTTATCCAGGAGGTTAAAGGGGCTGTCTCTCCAAGTTGAGAGATGGATAGTAAAGCAGTTGGAAAGTCAAACTGGAGCACCAGGAGAGGGACAATTAGTTGAGTTTTAGAAACCTTTCGTATACACAGTGTGTCCATTCTCTAGGTTTCACGTACATGTTATAGCTGTAGTAATATTCCCTTCCACCTGGAGAGTTTGGAACCATGGAATGGAGGCCATGCATTATTGCTTTAAACTGTCTGTGTTTGCTCACCCAGTCTCACCAATCCTCTCAGTCCCAAATGTCCAGCATTATGCCAAATCAAGCTGTAGTTGTAGATAGGTTCATTTCAGGTTTCATCAGAGACCCTGAAGGAATTGTAAAGAATTTCCCTGTTTTGTTGTTTGGTTATTGAAATTCCTTTTTATAGTGAGTTTGAGCTGATTCCCACTGCATTTTTATGCCAGTCTAGACACACTTGATCCCTTACGGAGACATATCAATATATAGGTTTGAAGATTCTTACTAGTCAGATATATTCCTCTGAGGGAAGTATGGAGTGTTGATTCCTTTTCAGTGAGGAAGGTGTGGATCTTTTCTATTCTGTATTTGGTTTCTGGAATGGAGCCTTTACTAATATCAAACTCTGGTTTTATGCAACACCCCACCTCTCCTTACCCCTTAAGCAGGTGTAAGAGTGTTTTCTAAATGTGAGACTCTCTTCTCTTTACTAACTCAGTTCATGTGTAGCCATGTTTACATGACCTTCATAAGTGATATCTTATGCTAAGTTTATTTTACTCTGTGACTAATTTAACTTAGAATCCTCGTAACTGAATCCACTAAATTTGCTGCTACTGGCCTGATGACATTGATTTCATGGCAGAGAAATATTCCATCGTATGTAATTACCACAATCTCTTGAAAAAATTTTGTCTTTCCTGGGATATTTAAGGTGTAGCCTAGTTGAGGTTCTTGTAAGCAGTGCAGCCCTAAAATTTGGGGTGGCTCTGTCTTACTGATTTTCAGTTTTCCCGAGGTATATACCCTAGACTGGAAGTGCCCTTGTCTCTGTAGCTCTGTTGTTTACTTGTTTTAGGGAACAAAATGCACTCCTCCAGAGAGGCAGTTGGCAATTTACATCCCGCCCATCAGCATAACAAGGCTCCCTGTTCTCCAGGCCCTGTCTTGCCTTTCTGCTTTTTACCCATTTTGTGGATATCCCTTTTGACCTGTGGGAAGTGATACTTCTTTGTAGTGCAGATTTGCATTGCCTGCTTGCTTGCTTGGCCAAAAAGGGCGTATGCGTTTTCTCCTGAATATACTCAGGAGAAAATGCGTACGCCATTTGTGGCCAAGTGCATCATTTTCGAAGTTGTGCCCCTCTTCCTGTGCTTTAAAAGCGATTCCAACGTATCTGTTGAAATCTGTTTCCTTCTATTCTGCCTCGCTTTCAATTCCGCCTCGTTGCCTTCCCTCAACAGATTTTTGTACGATAGTTGTCCTTTATTACTCTACCAGTTTGTGAATTGCTGTGCCCCTGAGCTCCATAATTTAACTCGTTTATTGTGAGCTGAACGCAAGTCCAATATTTTGGTTCAGGACCTATACTGGTTTGCGGTGGGTGGCTTAGACTTTGGTTAATTCTTCTTCCTCCCGGGAAATAAGAGTGACATGTGCCCGTCCAAATGCCTAACAGCTACTCTCTCATTGGTTCTCCCTCTTAACTTTCATCTTCTGCCAAATTGGCAACCTGTGCAAAACAGGAGGTTAAAGGTGCAGTCTCTCCAAGCTGGGAGATTGATAGTAAAGCAGTTGGAAAGTCAAACCTGAGCACCAGCAGAGGGACTATTCATTGAGTTTTAGAGACCTTTCGTATTCACAGTGTGTCCAGTCTCTAGGTTTCCCGTACATTTTATAGCTGTAGTAATATACTCTTCAACCTGGAGAGTTGGGACCCATGGAATGGTTGCCATGCATTATTGCTTTATAGGGTCTGCATTTGCTCACCCAATCTCACCAATCCTCTCAGTCCCATGTGTCCAGCCTTATGCCACATCCAGCTGTCATTGTAGATAGGGTCATTCCAGGTTTCATCAGAGACCCTGAAGGAATTGTAAAGAATTTCCCTGTTTTGTTGTTTTGTTTTTGAAATTCCCTTTTATAGTGGGTTTGAGATGATTCTCGCTGCCATGTTTATGCCAGTCTAGACACACTTGATTCCCTTACGGAGACATATCAATACATAGGTTTTAAGATTCTAACTAATCCAATATATTCCTCTGTGGGAAATATGGGGTTTTGAATCCCTTTCACTGAGGAAGGTGTAAGTCTTGGCTATTCCATAGTTGGTTTTTGAATGGTACCTGTGCTTATATCAAACTCTGGTTTTATGCATCACCCCACCTCTCCTTCCCCCTTAAGCAGGCATAAGAGTGTTTTCTAAATGTGAGACTCTGTTCTCTTTCCTAACTCAGTTCATATGTAGCCATGTTTACAGGATGTTCATAAGTGATATCTTATGATAAGTTTCTTTTTCTGTGTGACTTATTTCAGTTAGAATCATCGTACCTGAATCCACTCATTTAGCTGCTACTGGTCTTATGACATTGATTTCATGGCTGAGGGATATTCCATCGTATGTAAGTACCACCATTTTTTGAACCATTTTTATATTTCCTGGGATATTTAATGTGTACCCAAGTTGAGGTTCTTGTAAGCAGTGCAGCCCTAAATTTGAGGGTGGCTCTGTCTTATTGATTTTCAGTTTTCCCAAGGTATATTCCCTAGACTGGAAGTGCCCTTGGCTCTGTAGCTTTCTTGTTTACTTGTTTTAGGGAACACAATGCACTCCTCCAGTGAGGCAGTTGGCAATTTACATCCCGCCCATCAGCATAACAAGGCTCCCTGTTCTCCAGGGCCTGTCTAGCCTCTGGTTTTTACCCATTTTGTGGATGTCCCTTTTGACTGGTGGGAAGTGATACTTCATTTTAGTGCAGATTTGCATTGCCCGCTTGCTTCCTTGGCCAGAAATGCCGTATGCGTTTTCTCCTGAATATATTCAGGAGAAAACGCATACGCCATTTGTGGCCAGGTGCATCATTGTCGAAGTTCTGCCCATCTTCCTATGCTTTAAAGGCGATTCCAACGTGGCTCTTGAAATCTGTTTCCTGCTATTCTGCCTCGCTTTCAAGTTCGCCTGGTTGACTTCCCTCAACTGATTTTTGGACGATAGTTGCCCTTTATTACTCTGCCAGTTTGTTAATTGTTGTGTCCCTGAGCTCCATTTTTAACTCGTTTTTTGTGAGCTGAACGCAAGTCCAATAATTTGGTTCAGGACCTATACTGGTTTTTGGTGGGTGGCTGAGACTTTGGTTAATTCTTCTTCCTCCCGGGAAATAAGAATGACATGTGCCCGTCCAAATGTCTAACAGCTACTCTCTCATTGGTTCTCCCTCTTGCCTTTCATCCTTTGCTAAATTGGCAACATATGTACACCAGGAGGTTAAAGGTGCTGTCTCTACAAGTTGGGAGATTGATAGTAAAGCAGTTGGAACGTCAAACAGGAGCACAAGGAGAGGGATTATTCCTTGAGTTTTAGAGACCTTTCATATTCACAGTGTGTCCATTCTCTAGGTTTCCTGTACATGTTATAGCTGTAGTAATATTCCCTTCAACCTGGAGAGTTGTGACCAATGGAATGGCTGCCATGCATTATTGCATTAAAGGGTCTGCATTTGCTCACCCAATCTCACAAATCCTCTCAGTCCCATGTGTTCAGCCTTATGCCACATCCAGCTGTCATTATAGATAGGGTCATTCCAGGTTTCATCAGAGACCCTGAAGGAATTGTATAGAATTTCCCTGGTTTTTGTTTTATTTTTGAAATTCCTTTTTATAGTGGGTTTGAGCTGATTCTCACTGCCATGTTTATGCCAGTCTAGACACACTTGATTCCCTGACGGAGACATATCAATACATAGGTTTTAAGATTCTTACTAGTCAGATATATTCCTCTGCAGAAAATATACGTTTTTGAGTCCCTTTCCCCGAGGAAGTTGTAGGTCTTGTCTATTCCATAGTTGGTTTTTGGAACGGTACCTGTGCTTATATCAAACTCTGGTTTTATGCATCACCCCACCTCTCCTTCCCCCTTAAGCAGGCATAAGAGAGTTTTCTAAATGTGAGACACTGTTCTCTTTCCTCACTCACTTCATGTGTAGCCATGTTTACAGGATCTTCTTAAGTGATATCGTATGATAAGATTCTTTTTCTGTGTGACTTATTTCACTTAGAATCATCATACCTGAATCCACTCATTTTGCTGCTACTGGTCTTATGACATTGATTTCATGGCTGAGGGATATTCCATCGTACGTAAATACCACAATTTTTTGAACAATTTTTAACTTTCCTGGGATATTTAAAGTGTACCCAAGTTGAGGTTCTTGTAAGCAGTGCATCCCTAAATTTTGGGGCGGCTCTGTCTTATTGATTTTCAGTTTTCCCAAGGTATATTCCCTAGACTGGAAGTGCCCTTCACTATGTAGCTCTGTTGTTTACTTGTTTTAGGGAACACAGTGCACTCCTCCAGAGAGGCAGTTGCCAACTTACATCCCGCCCATCAGCATAACAAGGCTCCCTGTTCTGCAGGCCCTCTCTTGCCTTTGTGGTTTTTACACATTTTGCCGATGTCCCTTTTGACCGGTGGGAAGGGATACTTCTTTGTAGTGCAGATTTGCATTGCCCGCCTGCTTGCTTGGCCAAAAAGTGTGTATGCGTTTTCTCCAGAATATATTCAGGAGAAAACGAATAAACCATTTTTGGCCAAGTCCATCATTGTCGAAATTGTGCCCCTCTTCCTGTGCTTTACAGGTGATTCCAACGTACCTCTTGAAATCTGTTTCCTGCAATTCTGCCTCAGTTTCAAGTCCGCCTCGTTGCCTTCCTTCAAAATATTTTTGGACGATAGTTGTCTTTAATTACTCTGCCAGTTTGTGAATTGCTGTGCCCCTGAGCTCCATTTATCAAATCGTTGTTTGTGAGCTGACCGCAAGTCCAAAATTTCGGTTCAGGACCTATACTGGTTCCCAGCAGGGGGATGAGTCCTTGGTTAATTATTCCTCCTGCCGGGCAATTAGAGTGACAAATGCCCGTCCAAATGTCTAACAGCTACTCTCTCATTGGTTCTCCCTGTTCCCTTTCATCCTCTGCCAAATTGGCAACCTGTGTTATCCAGGAGGTTAAAGGGGCTGTCTCTCCAAGTTGAGAGATGGATAGTAAAGCAGTTGGAAAGTCAAACTGGAGCACCAGGAGAGGGACAATTAGTTGAGTTTTAGAAACCTTTCGTATACACAGTGTGTCCATTCTCTAGGTTTCACGTACATGTTATAGCTGTAGTAATATTCCCTTCCACCTGGAGAGTTTGGAACCATGGAATGGAGGCCATGCATTATTGCTTTAAACTGTCTGTGTTTGCTCACCCAGTCTCACCAATCCTCTCAGTCCCAAATGTCCAGCATTATGCCAAATCAAGCTGTAGTTGTAGATAGGTTCATTTCAGGTTTCATCAGAGACCCTGAAGGAATTGTAAAGAATTTCCCTGTTTTGTTGTTTGGTTATTGAAATTCCTTTTTATAGTGAGTTTGAGCTGATTCCCACTGCATTTTTATGCCAGTCTAGACACACTTGATCCCTTACGGAGACATATCAATATATAGGTTTGAAGATTCTTACTAGTCAGATATATTCCTCTGAGGGAAGTATGGAGTGTTGATTCCTTTTCAGTGAGGAAGGTGTGGATCTTTTCTATTCTGTATTTGGTTTCTGGAATGGAGCCTTTACTAATATCAAACTCTGGTTTTATGCAACACCCCACCTCTCCTTACCCCTTAAGCAGGTGTAAGAGTGTTTTCTAAATGTGAGACTCTCTTCTCTTTACTAACTCAGTTCATGTGTAGCCATGTTTACATGACCTTCATAAGTGATATCTTATGCTAAGTTTATTTTACTCTGTGACTAATTTAACTTAGAATCCTCGTAACTGAATCCACTAAATTTGCTGCTACTGGCCTGATGACATTGATTTCATGGCAGAGAAATATTCCATCGTATGTAATTACCACAATCTCTTGAAAAAATTTTGTCTTTCCTGGGATATTTAAGGTGTAGCCTAGTTGAGGTTCTTGTAAGCAGTGCAGCCCTAAATTTTGGGGTGGCTCTGTCTTACTGATTTTCAGTTTTCCCGAGGTATATACCCTAGACTGGAAGTGCCCTTGTCTCTGTAGCTCTGTTGTTTACTTGTTTTAGGGAACAAAATGCACTCCTCCAGAGAGGCAGTTGGCAATTTACATCCCGCCCATCAGCATAACAAGGCTCCCTGTTCTCCAGGCCCTGTCTTGCCTTTCTGCTTTTTACCCATTTTGTGGATATCCCTTTTGACCTGTGGGAAGTGATACTTCTTTGTAGTGCAGATTTGCATTGCCTGCTTGCTTGCTTGGCCAAAAAGGGCGTATGCGTTTTCTCCTGAATATACTCAGGAGAAAATGCGTACGCCATTTGTGGCCAAGTGCATCATTTTCGAAGTTGTGCCCCTCTTCCTGTGCTTTAAAAGCGATTCCAACGTATCTGTTGAAATCTGTTTCCTTCTATTCTGCCTCGCTTTCAATTCCGCCTCGTTGCCTTCCCTCAACAGATTTTTGTACGATAGTTGTCCTTTATTACTCTACCAGTTTGTGAATTGCTGTGCCCCTGAGCTCCATAATTTAACTCGTTTATTGTGAGCTGAACGCAAGTCCAATATTTTGGTTCAGGACCTATACTGGTTTGCGGTGGGTGGCTTAGACTTTGGTTAATTCTTCTTCCTCCCGGGAAATAAGAGTGACATGTGCCCGTCCAAATGCCTAACAGCTACTCTCTCATTGGTTCTCCCTCTTAACTTTCATCTTCTGCCAAATTGGCAACCTGTGCAAAACAGGAGGTTAAAGGTGCAGTCTCTCCAAGCTGGGAGATTGATAGTAAAGCAGTTGGAAAGTCAAACCTGAGCACCAGCAGAGGGACTATTCATTGAGTTTTAGAGACCTTTCGTATTCACAGTGTGTCCAGTCTCTAGGTTTCCCGTACATTTTATAGCTGTAGTAATATACTCTTCAACCTGGAGAGTTGGGACCCATGGAATGGTTGCCATGCATTATTGCTTTATAGGGTCTGCATTTGCTCACCCAATCTCACCAATCCTCTCAGTCCCATGTGTCCAGCCTTATGCCACATCCAGCTGTCATTGTAGATAGGGTCATTCCAGGTTTCATCAGAGACCCTGAAGGAATTGTAAAGAATTTCCCTGTTTTGTTGTTTTGTTTTTGAAATTCCCTTTTATAGTGGGTTTGAGATGATTCTCGCTGCCATGTTTATGCCAGTCTAGACACACTTGATTCCCTTACGGAGACATATCAATACATAGGTTTTAAGATTCTAACTAATCCAATATATTCCTCTGTGGGAAATATGGGGTTTTGAATCCCTTTCACTGAGGAAGGTGTAAGTCTTGGCTATTCCATAGTTGGTTTTTGAATGGTACCTGTGCTTATATCAAACTCTGGTTTTATGCATCACCCCACCTCTCCTTCCCCCTTAAGCAGGCATAAGAGTGTTTTCTAAATGTGAGACTCTGTTCTCTTTCCTAACTCAGTTCATATGTAGCCATGTTTACAGGATGTTCATAAGTGATATCTTATGATAAGTTTCTTTTTCTGTGTGACTTATTTCAGTTAGAATCATCGTACCTGAATCCACTCATTTAGCTGCTACTGGTCTTATGACATTGATTTCATGGCTGAGGGATATTCCATCGTATGTAAGTACCACCATTTTTTGAACCATTTTTATATTTCCTGGGATATTTAATGTGTACCCAAGTTGAGGTTCTTGTAAGCAGTGCAGCCCTAAATTTGAGGGTGGCTCTGTCTTATTGATTTTCAGTTTTCCCAAGGTATATTCCCTAGACTGGAAGTGCCCTTGGCTCTGTAGCTTTCTTGTTTACTTGTTTTAGGGAACACAATGCACTCCTCCAGTGAGGCAGTTGGCAATTTACATCCCGCCCATCAGCATAACAAGGCTCCCTGTTCTCCAGGGCCTGTCTAGCCTCTGGTTTTTACCCATTTTGTGGATGTCCCTTTTGACTGGTGGGAAGTGATACTTCATTTTAGTGCAGATTTGCATTGCCCGCTTGCTTCCTTGGCCAGAAATGCCGTATGCGTTTTCTCCTGAATATATTCAGGAGAAAACGCATACGCCATTTGTGGCCAGGTGCATCATTGTCGAAGTTCTGCCCATCTTCCTATGCTTTAAAGGCGATTCCAACGTGGCTCTTGAAATCTGTTTCCTGCTATTCTGCCTCGCTTTCAAGTTCGCCTGGTTGACTTCCCTCAACTGATTTTTGGACGATAGTTGCCCTTTATTACTCTGCCAGTTTGTTAATTGTTGTGTCCCTGAGCTCCATTTTTAACTCGTTTTTTGTGAGCTGAACGCAAGTCCAATAATTTGGTTCAGGACCTATACTGGTTTTTGGTGGGTGGCTGAGACTTTGGTTAATTCTTCTTCCTCCCGGGAAATAAGAATGACATGTGCCCGTCCAAATGTCTAACAGCTACTCTCTCATTGGTTCTCCCTCTTGCCTTTCATCCTTTGCTAAATTGGCAACATATGTACACCAGGAGGTTAAAGGTGCTGTCTCTACAAGTTGGGAGATTGATAGTAAAGCAGTTGGAACGTCAAACAGGAGCACAAGGAGAGGGATTATTCCTTGAGTTTTAGAGACCTTTCATATTCACAGTGTGTCCATTCTCTAGGTTTCCTGTACATGTTATAGCTGTAGTAATATTCCCTTCAACCTGGAGAGTTGTGACCAATGGAATGGCTGCCATGCATTATTGCATTAAAGGGTCTGCATTTGCTCACCCAATCTCACAAATCCTCTCAGTCCCATGTGTTCAGCCTTATGCCACATCCAGCTGTCATTATAGATAGGGTCATTCCAGGTTTCATCAGAGACCCTGAAGGAATTGTATAGAATTTCCCTGGTTTTTGTTTTATTTTTGAAATTCCTTTTTATAGTGGGTTTGAGCTGATTCTCACTGCCATGTTTATGCCAGTCTAGACACACTTGATTCCCTGACGGAGACATATCAATACATAGGTTTTAAGATTCTTACTAGTCAGATATATTCCTCTGCAGAAAATATACGTTTTTGAGTCCCTTTCCCCGAGGAAGTTGTAGGTCTTGTCTATTCCATAGTTGGTTTTTGGAACGGTACCTGTGCTTATATCAAACTCTGGTTTTATGCATCACCCCACCTCTCCTTCCCCCTTAAGCAGGCATAAGAGAGTTTTCTAAATGTGAGACACTGTTCTCTTTCCTCACTCACTTCATGTGTAGCCATGTTTACAGGATCTTCTTAAGTGATATCGTATGATAAGATTCTTTTTCTGTGTGACTTATTTCACTTAGAATCATCATACCTGAATCCACTCATTTTGCTGCTACTGGTCTTATGACATTGATTTCATGGCTGAGGGATATTCCATCGTACGTAAATACCACAATTTTTTGAACAATTTTTAACTTTCCTGGGATATTTAAAGTGTACCCAAGTTGAGGTTCTTGTAAGCAGTGCATCCCTAAATTTTGGGGCGGCTCTGTCTTATTGATTTTCAGTTTTCCCAAGGTATATTCCCTAGACTGGAAGTGCCCTTCACTATGTAGCTCTGTTGTTTACTTGTTTTAGGGAACACAGTGCACTCCTCCAGAGAGGCAGTTGCCAACTTACATCCCGCCCATCAGCATAACAAGGCTCCCTGTTCTGCAGGCCCTCTCTTGCCTTTGTGGTTTTTACACATTTTGCCGATGTCCCTTTTGACCGGTGGGAAGGGATACTTCTTTGTAGTGCAGATTTGCATTGCCCGCCTGCTTGCTTGGCCAAAAAGTGTGTATGCGTTTTCTCCAGAATATATTCAGGAGAAAACGAATAAACCATTTTTGGCCAAGTCCATCATTGTCGAAATTGTGCCCCTCTTCCTGTGCTTTACAGGTGATTCCAACGTACCTCTTGAAATCTGTTTCCTGCAATTCTGCCTCAGTTTCAAGTCCGCCTCGTTGCCTTCCTTCAAAATATTTTTGGACGATAGTTGTCTTTAATTACTCTGCCAGTTTGTGAATTGCTGTGCCCCTGAGCTCCATTTATCAAATCGTTGTTTGTGAGCTGACCGCAAGTCCAAAATTTCGGTTCAGGACCTATACTGGTTCCCAGCAGGGGGATGAGTCCTTGGTTAATTATTCCTCCTGCCGGGCAATTAGAGTGACAAATGCCCGTCCAAATGTCTAACAGCTACTCTCTCATTGGTTCTCCCTGTTCCCTTTCATCCTCTGCCAAATTGGCAACCTGTGTTATCCAGGAGGTTAAAGGGGCTGTCTCTCCAAGTTGAGAGATGGATAGTAAAGCAGTTGGAAAGTCAAACTGGAGCACCAGGAGAGGGACAATTAGTTGAGTTTTAGAAACCTTTCGTATACACAGTGTGTCCATTCTCTAGGTTTCACGTACATGTTATAGCTGTAGTAATATTCCCTTCCACCTGGAGAGTTTGGAACCATGGAATGGAGGCCATGCATTATTGCTTTAAACTGTCTGTGTTTGCTCACCCAGTCTCACCAATCCTCTCAGTCCCAAATGTCCAGCATTATGCCAAATCAAGCTGTAGTTGTAGATAGGTTCATTTCAGGTTTCATCAGAGACCCTGAAGGAATTGTAAAGAATTTCCCTGTTTTGTTGTTTGGTTATTGAAATTCCTTTTTATAGTGAGTTTGAGCTGATTCCCACTGCATTTTTATGCCAGTCTAGACACACTTGATCCCTTACGGAGACATATCAATATATAGGTTTGAAGATTCTTACTAGTCAGATATATTCCTCTGAGGGAAGTATGGGGTGTTGATTCCTTTTCAGTGAGGAAGGTGTAGATCTCTTCTATTCTGTATTTGGTTTCTGGAATGGAGCCTTTACTAATATCAAACTCTGGTTTTATGCAAAACCCCACCTCTCCTTACCCCTTAAGCAGGTGTAAGAGTGTTTTCTAAATGTGAGACTCTCTTCTCTTTACTAACTCAGTTCATGTGTAGCCATGTTTACATGACCTTCATAAGTGATATCTTATGCTAAGTTTATTTTACTCTGTGACTAATTTAACTTAGAATCTTCGTAACTGAATCCACTAAATTTGCTGCTACTGGCCTGATGACATTGATTTCATGGCAGAGAAATATTCCATCGTATGTAATTACCACAATCTCTTGAAAAAATTTTGTCTTTCCTGGGATATTTAAGGTGTAGCCTAGTTGAGGTTCTTGTAAGCAGTGCAGCCCTAAATTTTGGGGTGGCTCTGTCTTACTGATTTTCAGTTTTCCCAAGGTATATACCCTAGACTGGAAGTGCCCTTGTCTCTGTAGCTCTGTTGTTTACTTGTTTTAGGGAACAAAATGCACTCCTCCAGAGAGGCAGTTGGCAATTTACATCCCGCCCATCAGCATAACAAGGCTCCCTGTTCTCCAGGCCCTTTCTTGCCTTTCTGCTTTTTACCCATTTTGTGGATATCCCTTTTGACCTGTGGGAAGTGATACTTCTTTGTAGTGCAGATTTGCATTGCCTGCTTGCTTGCTTGGCCAAAAAGGGCGTATGCGTTTTCTCCTGAATATACTCAGGAGAAAATGCATACGCCCTTTTTTGGCCAAGTGCATCATTTTCGAAGTTGTGCCCCTCTTCCTGTGCATTAAAAGCGATTCCAACGTATCTGTTGAAATCTGTTTCCTTCTATTCTGCCTCGCTTTCAATTCCGCCTCGTTGCCTTCCCTCAACAGATTTTTGTACGATAGTTGTCCTTTATTACTCTACCAGTTTGTGAATTGCTGTGCCCCTGAGCTCCATAATTTAACTCGTTTATTGTGAGCTGAACGCAAGTCCAATATTTTGGTTCAGGACCTATACTGGTTTGCGGTGGGTGGCTTAGACTTTGGTTAATTCTTCTTCCTCCCGGGAAATAAGAGTGACATGTGCCCGTCCAAATGCCTAACAGCTACTCTCTCATTGGTTCTCCCTCTTCCCTTTCATCCTCTGCCAAATTGGCAACCTGTGCAAAACAGGAGGTTAAAGGTGCAGTCTCTCCAAGCTGGGAGATTGATAGTAAAGCAGTTGGAAAGTCAAACCTGAGCACCAGCAGAGGGACTATTCGTTGAGTTTTAGAGACCTTTCGTATTCACAGTGTGTCCAGTCTCTAGGTTTCCCGTACATTTTATAGCTGTAGTAATATACTCTTCAACCTGGAGAGTTGGGACCCATGGAATGGTTGCCATGCATTATTGCTTTATAGGGTCTGCATTTGCTCACCCAATCTCACCAATCCTCTCAGTCCCATGTGTCCAGCCTTATGCCACATCCAGCTGTCATTGTAGATAGGGTCATTCCAGGTTTCATCAGAGACCCTGAAGGAATTGTAAAGAATTTCCCTGTTTTGTTGTTTTGTTTTTGAAATTCCCTTTTATAGTGGGTTTGAGATGATTCTCGCTGCCATGTTTATGCCAGTCTAGACACACTTGATTCCCTTACGGAGACATATCAATACATAGGTTTTAAGATTCTAACTAATCCAATATATTCCTCTGTGGGAAATATGGGGTTTTGAATCCCTTTCACTGAGGAAGGTGTAAGTCTTGGCTATTCCATAGTTGGTTTTTGAATGGTACCTGTGCTTATATCAAACTCTGGTTTTATGCATCACCCCACCTCTCCTTCCCCCTTAAGCAGGCATAAGATTGTTTTCTAAATGTGAGACTCTGTTCTCTTTCCTAACTCAGTTCATATGTAGCCATGTTTACAGGATGTTCATAAGTGATATCTTATGATAAGTTTCTTTTTCTGTGTGACTTATTTCAGTTAGAATCATCGTACCTGAATCCACTCATTTAGCTGCTACTGGTCTTATGACATTGATTTCATGGCTGAGGGATATTCCATCGTATGTAAGTACCACAATTTTTTGAACCATTTTTATATTTCCTGGGATATTTAATGTGTACCCAAGTTGAGGTTCTTGTAAGCAGTGCAGCCCTAAATTTGAGGGTGGCTCTGTCTTATTGATTTTCAGTTTTCCCAAGGTATATTCCCTAGACTGGAAGTGCCCTTGGCTCTGTAGCTTTCTTGTTTACTTGTTTTAGGGAACACAATGCACTCCTCCAGTGAGGCAGTTGGCAATTTACATCCCGCCCATCAGCATAACAAGGCTCCCTGTTCTCCAGGGCCTGTCTAGCCTCTGGTTTTTACCCATTTTGTGGATGTCCCTTTTGACTGGTGGGAAGTGATACTTCATTTTAGTGCAGATTTGCATTGCCCGCTTGCTTCCTTGGCCAGAAATGCCGTATGCGTTTTCTCCTGAATATATTCAGGAGAAAACGCATACGCCATTTGTGGCCAGGTGCATCATTGTCGAAGTTCTGCCCATCTTCCTATGCTTTAAAGGCGATTCCAACGTGGCTCTTGAAATCTGTTTCCTGCTATTCTGCCTCGCTTTCAAGTCCGCCTGGTTGACTTCCCTCAACTGATTTTTGGACGATAGTTGCCCTTTATTACTCTGCCAGTTTGTTAATTGTTGTGTCCCTGAGCTCCATTTTTAACTCGTTTTTTGTGAGCTGAACGCAAGTCCAATATTTTGGTTCAGGACCTATACTGGTTTTGGGTGGGTGGCTGAGACTTTGGTTAATTCTTCTTCCTCCCGGGAAATAAGAATGACATGTGCCCGTCCAAATGTCTAACAGCTACTCTCTCATTGGTTCTCCCTCTTGCCTTTCATCCTTTGCTAAATTGGCAACATATGTACACCAGGAGGTTAAAGGTGCTGTCTCTACAAGTTGGGAGATTGATAGTAAAGCAGTTGGAACGTCAAACTGGAGCACAAGGAGAGGGATTATTCCTTGAGTTTTAGAGACCTTTCATATTCACAGTGTGTCCATTCTCTAGGTTTCCTGTACATGTTATAGCTGTGGTAATATTCCCTTCAACCTGGAGAGTTGTGACCAATGGAATGGCTGCCATGCATTATTGCATTAAAGGGTCTGCATTTGCTCACCCAATCTCACAAATCCTCTCAGTCCCTTGTGTTCAGCCTTATGCCACATCCAGCTGTCATTATAGATAGGGTCATTCCAGGTTTCATCAGAGACCCTGAAGGAATTGTATAGCATTCCCCTGGTTTTTGTTTTATTTTTGAAATTCCTTTTTATAGTGGGTTTGAGCTGATTCTCACTGCCATGTTTATGCCAGTCTAGACACACTTGATTCCCTGACGGAGACATATCAATACATAGGTTTTAAGATTCTTACTAGTCAGATATATTCCTCTGCAGAAAATATACGTTTTTGAGTCCCTTTCCCCGAGGAAGTTGTAGGTCTTGTCTATTCCATAGTTGGTTTTTGGAACGGTACCTGTGCTTATATCAAACTCTGGTTTTATGCATCACCCCACCTCTCCTTCCCCCTTAAGCAGGCATAAGAGAGTTTTCTAAATGTGAGACACTGTTCTCTTTCCTCACTCACTTCATGTGTAGCCATGTTTACAGGATCTTCTTAAGTGATATCGTATGATAAGATTCTTTTTCTGTGTGACTTATTTCACTTAGAATCATCATACCTGAATCCACTCATTTTGCTGCTACTGGTCTTATGACATTGATTTCATGGCTGAGGGATATTCCATCGTACGTAAATACCACAATTTTTTGAACAATTTTTAACTTTCCTGGGATATTTAAAGTGTACCCAAGTTGAGGTTCTTGTAAGCAGTGCATCCCTAAATTTTGGGGCGGCTCTGTCTTATTGATTTTCAGTTTTCCCAAGGTATATTCCCTAGACTGGAAGTGCCCTTCACTATGTAGCTCTGTTGTTTACTTGTTTTAGGGAACACAGTGCACTCCTCCAGAGAGGCAGTTGCCAACTTACATCCCGCCCATCAGCATAACAAGGCTCCCTGTTCTGCAGGCCCTCTCTTGCCTTTGTGGTTTTTACACATTTTGCCGATGTCCCTTTTGACCGGTGGGAAGGGATACTTCTTTGTAGTTCAGATTTGCATTGCCCGCCTGCTTGCTTGGCCAAAAAGTGTGTATGCGTTTTCTCCAGAATATATTCAGGAGAAAACGAATAAACCATTTTTGGCCAAGTCCATCATTGTCGAAATTGTGCCCCTCTTCCTGTGCTTTACAGGTGATTCCAACGTACCTCTTGAAATCTGTTTCCTGCAATTCTGCCTCGGTTTCAAGTCCGCCTCGTTGCCTTCCTTCAAAATATTTTTGGACGATAGTTGTCCTTTATTACTCTGCCAGTTTGTGAATTGCTGTGCCCCTGAGCTCCATTTATCAAATCGTTGTTTGTGAGCTGACCGCAAGTCCAAAATTTCGGTTCAGGACCTATACTGGTTCCCGGCAGGGGGATGAGTCCTTGGTTAATTATTCTTCCTGCCGGGCAATTAGAGTGACAAATGCCCGTCCAAATGTCTAACAGCTACTCTCTCATTGGTTCTCCCTGTTCCCTTTCATCCTCTGCCAAATTGGCAACCTGTGTTATCCAGGAGGTTAAAGGGGCTGTCTCTCCAAGTTGAGAGATGGATAGTAAAGCAGTTGGAAAGTCAAAGTGGAGCACCAGGAGAGGGACAATTAGTTGAGTTATAGAAACCTTTCGTATACACAGTGTGTCCATTCTCTAGGTTTCACGTACATGTTATAGCTGTAGTAATATTCCCTTCCACCTGGAGAGTTTGGAACCATGGAATGGAGGCCATGCATTATTGCTTTAAACTGTCTGTGTTTGCTCACCCAGTCTCACCAATCCTCTCAGTCCCAAATGTCCAGCATTATGCCAAATCAAGCTGTAGTTGTAGATAGGTTCATTTCAGGTTTCATCAGAGACCCTGAAGGAATTGTAAAGAATTTCCCTGTTTTGTTGTTTGGTTATTGAAATTCCTTTTTATAGTGAGTTTGAGCTGATTCCCACTGCATTTTTATGCCAGTCTAGACACACTTGATCCCTTACGGAGACATATCAATATATAGGTTTGAAGATTCTTACTAGTCAGATATATTCCTCTGA
Source organism: Mesoplodon mirus (assembly GCF_964341445.2). Classification (NCBI taxonomy): domain Eukaryota; kingdom Metazoa; phylum Chordata; class Mammalia; order Artiodactyla; family Ziphiidae; genus Mesoplodon; species Mesoplodon mirus. The sequence goes on along the minus strand of NW_028295619.1, from coordinate 887,627 downwards.
GGGAAGTATGGGGTGTTGATTCCTTTTCAGTGAGGAAGGTGTGGATCTTTTCTATTCTGTATTTGGTTTCTGGAATGGAGCCTTTACTAATATCAAACTCTGGTTTTATGCAACACCCCACCTCTCCTTACCCCTTAAGCAGGTGTAAGAGTGTTTTCTAAATGTGAGACTCTCTTCTCTTTACTAACTCAGTTCATGTGTAGCCATGTTTACATGACCTTCATAAGTGATATCTTATGCTAAGTTTATTTTACTCTGTGACTAATTTAACTTAGAATCCTCGTAACTGAATCCACTAAATTTGCTGCTGCTGGCCTGATGACATTGATTTCATGGCAGAGAAATATTCCATCGTATGTAATTACCACAATCTCTTGAAAAAATTTTGTCTTTCCTGGGATATTTAAGGTGTAGCCTAGTTGAGGTTCTTGTAAGCAGTGCAGCCCTAAATTTTGGGGTGGCTCTGTCTTACTGATTTTCAGTTTTCCCGAGGTATATACCCTAGACTGGAAGTGCCCTTGTCTCTGTAGCTCTGTTGTTTACTTGTTTTAGGGAACAAAATGCACTCCTCCAGAGAGGCAGTTGGCAATTTACATCCCGCCCATCAGCATAACAAGGCTCCCTGTTCTCCAGGCCCTGTCTTGCCTTTCTGCTTTTTACCCATTTTGTGGATATCCCTTTTGACCTGTGGGAAGTGATACTTCTTTGTAGTGCAGATTTGCATTGCCTGCTTGCTTGCTTGGCCAAAAAGGGCGTATGCGTTTTCTCCTGAATATACTCAGGAGAAAATGCGTATGCCCTTTTTGGACAAGTGCATCATTTTCGAAGTTGTGCCCCTCTTCCTGTGCTTTAAAAGCGATTCCAACGTATCTGTTGAAATCTGTTTCCTTCTATTCTGCCTCGCTTTCAATTCCGCCTCGTTGCCTTCCCTCAACAGATTTTTGTACGATAGTTGTCCTTTATTACTCTACCAGTTTGTGAATTGCTGTGCCCCTGAGCTCCATAATTTAACTCGTTTATTGTGAGCTGAACGCAAGTCCAATATTTTGGTTCAGGACCTATACTGGTTTGCGGTGGGTGGCTTAGACTTTGGTTAATTCTTCTTCCTCCCGGGAAATAAGAGTGACATGTGCCCGTCCAAATGCCTAACAGCTACTCTCTCATTGGTTCTCCCTCTTCCCTTTCATCCTCTGCCAAATTGGCAACCTGTGCAAAACAGGAGGTTAAAGGTGCAGTCTCTCCAAGCTGGGAGATTGATAGTAAAGCAGTTGGAAAGTCAAACCTGAGCACCAGCAGAGGGACTATTCGTTGAGTTTTAGAGACCTTTCGTATTCACAGTGTGTCCAGTCTCTAGGTTTCCCGTACATTTTATAGCTGTAGTAATATACTCTTCAACCTGGAGAGTTGGGACCCATGGAATGGTTGCCATGCATTATTGCTTTATAGGGTCTGCATTTGCTCACCCAATCTCACCAATCCTCTCAGTCCCATGTGTCCAGCCTTATGCCACATCCAGCTGTCATTGTAGATAGGGTCATTCCAGGTTTCATCAGAGACCCTGAAGGAATTGTAAAGAATTTCCCTGTTTTGTTGTTTTGTTTTTGAAATTCCCTTTTATAGTGGGTTTGAGATGATTCTCGCTGCCATGTTTATGCCAGTCTAGACACACTTGATTCCCTTACGGAGACATATCAATACATAGGTTTTAAGATTCTAACTAATCCAATATATTCCTCTGTGGGAAATATGGGGTTTTGAATCCCTTTCACTGAGGAAGGTGTAAGTCTTGGCTATTCCATAGTTGGTTTTTGAATGGTACCTGTGCTTATATCAAACTCTGGTTTTATGCATCACCCCACCTCTCCTTCCCCCTTAAGCAGGCATAAGAGTGTTTTCTAAATGTGAGACTCTGTTCTCTTTCCTAACTCAGTTCATATGTAGCCATGTTTACAGGATGTTCATAAGTGATATCTTATGATAAGTTTCTTTTTCTGTGTGACTTATTTCAGTTAGAATCATCATACCTGAATCCACTCATTTAGCTGCTACTGGTCTTATGACATTGATTTCATGGCTGAGGGATATTCCATCGTATGTAAGTACCACAATTTTTTGAACCATTTTTATATTTCCTGGGATATTTAATGTGTACCCAAGTTGAGGTTCTTGTAAGCAGTGCAGCCCTAAATTTGAGGGTGGCTCTGTCTTATTGATTTTCAGTTTTCCCAAGGTATATTCCCTAGACTGGAAGTGCCCTTGGCTCTGTAGCTTTCTTGTTTACTTGTTTTAGGGAACACAATGCACTCCTCCAGTGAGGCAGTTGGCAATTTACATCCCGCCCATCAGCATAACAAGGCTCCCTGTTCTCCAGGGCCTGTCTAGCCTCTGGTTTTTACCCATTTTGTGGATGTCCCTTTTGACTGGTGGGAAGTGATACTTCATTTTAGTGCAGATTTGCATTGCCCGCTTGCTTCCTTGGCCAGAAATGCCGTATGCGTTTTCTCCTGAATATATTCAGGAGAAAACGCATACGCCATTTGTGGCCAGGTGCATCATTGTCGAAGTTCTGCCCATCTTCCTATGCTTTAAAGGCGATTCCAACGTGGCTCTTGAAATCTGTTTCCTGCTATTCTGCCTCGCTTTCAAGTCCGCCTGGTTGACTTCCCTCAACTGATTTTTGGACGATAGTTGCCCTTTATTACTCTGCCAGTTTGTTAATTGTTGTGTCCCTGAGCTCCATTTTTAACTCGTTTTTTGTGAGCTGAACGCAAGTCCAATATTTTGGTTCAGGACCTATACTGGTTTTTGGTGGGTGGCTGAGACTTTGGTTAATTCTTCTTCCTCCCGGGAAATAAGAAAGACATGTGCCCGTCCAAATGTCTAACAGCTACTCTCTCATTGGTTCTCCCTCTTGCCTTTCATCCTTTGCTAAATTGGCAACATGTGTACACCAGGAGGTTAAAGGTGCTGTCTCTACAAGTTGGGAGATTGATAGTAAAGCAGTTGGAACGTCAAACTGGAGCACAAGGAGAGGGATTATTCCTTGAGTTTTAGAGACCTTTCATATTCACAGTGTGTCCATTCTCTAGGTTTCCTGTACATGTTATAGCTGTAGTAATATTCCCTTCAACCTGGAGAGTTGTGACCAATGGAATGGCTGCCATGCATTATTGCATTAAAGGGTCTGCATTTGCTCACCCAATCTCACAAATCCTCTCAGTCCCATGTGTTCAGCCTTATGCCACATCCAGCTGTCATTATAGATAGGGTCATTCCAGGTTTCATCAGAGACCCTGAAGGAATTGTATAGAATTCCCCTGGTTTTTGTTTTATTTTTGAAATTCCTTTTTATAGTGGGTTTGAGCTGATTCTCACTGCCATGTTTATGCCAGTCTAGACACACTTGATTCCCTGACGGAGACATATCAATACATAGGTTTTAAGATTCTTACTAGTCAGATATATTCCTCTGCAGAAAATATACGTTTTTGAGTCCCTTTCCCCGAGGAAGTTGTAGGTCTTGTCTATTCCATAGTTGGTTTTTGGAACGGTACCTGTGCTTATATCAAACTCTGGTTTTATGCATCACCCCACCTCTCCTTCCCCCTTAAGCAGGCATAAGAGAGTTTTCTAAATGTGAGACACTGTTCTCTTTCCTCACTCACTTCATGTGTAGCCATGTTTACAGGATCTTCTTAAGTGATATCGTATGATAAGATTCTTTTTCTGTGTGACTTATTTCACTTAGAATCATCATACCTGAATCCACTCATTTTGCTGCTACTGGTCTTATGACATTGATTTCATGGCTGAGGGATATTCCATCGTACGTAAATACCACAATTTTTTGAACAATTTTTAACTTTCCTGGGATATTTAAAGTGTACCCAAGTTGAGGTTCTTGTAAGCAGTGCATCCCTAAATTTTGGGGCGGCTCTGTCTTATTGATTTTCAGTTTTCCCAAGGTATATTCCCTAGACTGGAAGTGCCCTTCACTATGTAGCTCTGTTGTTTACTTGTTTTAGGGAACACAGTGCACTCCTCCAGAGAGCCAGTTGCCAACTTACATCCCGCCCATCAGCATAACAAGGCTCCCTGTTCTGCAGGCCCTCTCTTTCCTTTGTGGTTTTTACACATTTTGCCGATGTCCCTTTTGACTGGTGGGAAGGGATACTTCTTTGTAGTGCAGATTTGCATTGCCCGCCTGCTTGCTTGGCCAAAAAGTGTGTATGCGTTTTCTCCAGAATATATTCAGGAGAAAACGAATAAACCATTTTTGGCCAAGTCCATCATTGTCGAAATTGTGCCCCTCTTCCTGTGCTTTACAGGTGATTCCAACGTACCTCTTGAAATCTGTTTCCTGCAATTCTGCCTCGGTTTCAAGTCCGCCTCGTTGCCTTCCTTCAAAATATTTTTGGATGATAGTTGTCCTTTATTACTCTGCCAGTTTGTGAATTGCTGTGCCCCTGAGCTCCATTTATCAAATCGTTGTTTGTGAGCTGACCGCAAGTCCAAAATTTCGGTTCAGGACCTATACTGGTTCCCGGCAGGGGGATGTGTCATTGGTTAATTATTCTTCCTGCCGGGCAATTAGAGTGACAAATGCCCGTCCAAATGTCTAACAGCTACTCTCTCATTGGTTCTCCCTGTTCCCTTTCATCCTCTGCCAAATTGGCAACCTGTGTTATCCAGGAGGTTAAAGGGGCTGTCTCTCCAAGTTGAGAGATTGATAGTAAAGCAGTTGGAAAGTCAAATTGGAGCACCAGGAGAGGGACAATTAGTTGAGTTTTAGAAACCTTTCGTATACACAGTGTGTCCATTCTCTAGGTTTCACGTACATGTTATAGCTGTAGTAATATTCCCTTCCACCTGGAGAGTTTGGAACCATGGAATGGAGGCCATGCATTATTGCTTTAAACTGTCTGTGTTTGCTCACCCAGTCTCACCAATCCTCTCAGTCCCAAATGTCCAGCATTATGCCAAATCAAGCTGTAGTTGTAGATAGGTTCATTTCAGGTTTCATCAGAGACCCTGAAGGAATTGTAAAGTATTTCCCTGTTTTGTTGTTTTGTTATTGAAATTCCTTTTTATAGTGAGTTTGAGCTGATTCCCACTGCATTTTTATGCCAGTCTAGACACACTTGATCCCTTACGGAGACATATCAATATATAGGTTTGAAGATTCTTACTAGTCAGATATATTCCTCTGAGGGAAGTATGGGGTGTTGATTCCTTTTCAGTGAGGAAGGTGTGGATCTTTTCTATTCTGTATTTGGTTTCTGGAATGGAGCCTTTACTAATATCAAACTCTGGTTTTATGCAACACCCCACCTCTCCTTACCCCTTAAGCAGGTGTAAGAGTGTTTTCTAAATGTGAGACTCTCTTCTCTTTACTAACTCAGTTCATGTGTAGCCATGTTTACATGACCTTCATAAGTGATATCTTATGCTAAGTTTATTTTACTCTGTGACTAATTTAACTTAGAATCCTCGTAACTGAATCCACTAAATTTGCTGCTCCTGGCCTGATGACATTGATTTCATGGCAGAGAAATATTCCATCGTATGTAATTACCACAATCTCTTGAAAAAATTTTGTCTTTCCTGGGATATTTAAGGTGTAGCCTAGTTGAGGTTCTTGTAAGCAGTGCAGCCCTAAATATTGGGGTGGCTCTGTCTTACTGATTTTCAGTTTTCCCGAGGTATATACCCTAGACTGGAAGTGCCCTTGTCTCTGTAGCTCTGTTGTTTACTTGTTTTAGGGAACAAAATGCACTCCTCCAGAGAGGCAGTTGGCAATTTACATCCCGCCCATCAGCATAACAAGGCTCCCTGTTCTCCAGGCCCTGTCTTGCCTTTCTGCTTTTTACCCATTTTGTGGATATCCCTTTTGACCTGTGGGAAGTGATACTTCTTTGTAGTGCAGATTTGCATTGCCTGCTTGCTTGCTTGGCCAAAAAGGGCGTATGCGTTTTCTCCTGAATATACTCAGGAGAAAATGCGTACGCCCTTTTTGGCCAAGTGCATCATTTTCGAAGTTGTGCCCCTCTTCCTGTGCTTTAAAAGCGATTCCAACGTATCTGTTGAAATCTGTTTCCTTCTATTCTGCCTCGCTTTCAATTCCGCCTCGTTGCCTTCCCTCAACAGATTTTTGTACGATAGTTGTCCTTTATTACTCTACCAGTTTGTGAATTGCTGTGCCCCTGAGCTCCATAATTTAACTCGTTTATTGTGAGCTGAACGCAAGTCCAATATTTTGGTTCAGGACCTATACTGGTTTGCGGTGGGTGGCTTAGACTTTGGTTAATTCTTCTTCCTCCCGGGAAATAAGAGTGACATGTACCCGTCCAAATGCCTAACAGCTACTCTCTCATTGGTTCTCCCTCTTAACTTTCATCCTCTGCCAAATTGGCAACCTGTGCAAAACAGGAGGTTAAAGGTGCAGTCTCTCCAAGCTGGGAGATTGATAGTAAAGCAGTTGGAAAGTCAAACCTGAGCACCAGCAGAGGGACTATTCATTGAGTTTTAGAGACCTTTCGTATTCACAGTGTGTCCAGTCTCTAGGTTTCCCGTACATTTTATAGCTGTAGTAATATACTCTTCAACCTGGAGAGTTGGGACCCATGGAATGGTTGCCATGCATTATTGCTTTATAGGGTCTGCATTTGCTCACCCAATCTCACCAATCCTCTCAGTCCCATGTGTCCAGCCTTATGCCACATCCAGCTGTCATTGTAGATAGGGTCATTCCAGGTTTCATCAGAGACCCTGAAGGAATTGTAAAGAATTTCCCTGTTTTGTTGTTTTGTTTTTGAAATTCCCTTTTATAGTGGGTTTGAGATGATTCTCGCTGCCATGTTTATGCCAGTCTAGACACACTTGATTCCCTTACGGAGACATATCAATACATAGGTTTTAAGATTCTAACTAATCCAATATATTCCTCTGTGGGAAATATGGGATTTTGAATCCCTTTCACTGAGGAAGGTGTAAGTCTTGGCTATTCCATAGTTGGTTTTTGAATGGTACCTGTGCTTATATCAAACTCTGGTTTTATGCATCACCCCACCTCTCCTTCCCCCTTAAGCAGGCATAAGATTGTTTTCTAAATGTGAGACTCTGTTCTCTTTCCTAACTCAGTTCATATGTAGCCATGTTTACAGGATGTTCATAAGTGATATCTTATGATAAGTTTCTTTTTCTGTGTGACTTATTTCAGTTAGAATCATCGTACCTGAATCCACTCATATAGCTGCTACTGGTCTTATGACATTGATTTCATGGCTGAGGGATATTCCATCGTATGTAAGTACCACAATTTTTTGAACCATTTTTATATTTCCTGGGATATTTAATGTGTACCCAAGTTGAGGTTCTTGTAAGCAGTGCAGCCCTAAATTTGAGGGTGGCTCTGTCTTATTGATTTTCAGTTTTCCCAAGGTATATTCCCTAGACTGGAAGTGCCCTTGGCTCTGTAGCTTTCTTGTTTACTTGTTTTAGGGAACACAATGCACTCCTCCAGTGAGGCAGTTGGCAATTTACATCCCGCCCATCAGCATAACAAGGCTCCCTGTTCTCCAGGGCCTGTCTAGCCTCTGGTTTTTACCCATTTTGTGGATGTCCCTTTTGACTGGTGGGAAGTGATACTTCATTTTAGTGCAGATTTGCATTGCCCGCTTGCTTCCTTGGCCAGAAATGCCGTATGCGTTTTCTCCTGAATATATTCAGGAGAAAACACATACGCCATTTGTGGCCAGGTGCATCATTGTCGAAGTTCTGCCCATCTTCCTATGCTTTAAAGGCGATTCCAACGTGGCTCTTGAAATCTGTTTCCTGCTATTCTGCCTCGCTTTCAAGTCCGCCTGGTTGACTTCCCTCAACTGATTTTTGGACGATAGTTGCCCTTTATTACTCTGCCAGTTTGTTAATTGTTGTGTCCCTGAGCTCCATTTTTAACTCGTTTTTTGTGAGCTGAACGCAAGTCCAATATTTTGGTTCAGGACCTATACTGGTTTTTGGTGGGTGGCTGAGACTTTGGTTAATTCTTCTTCCTCCCGGGAAATAAGAATGACATGTGCCCGTCCAAATGTCTAACAGCTACTCTCTCATTGGTTCTCCCTCTTGCCTTTCATCCTTTGCTAAATTGGCAACATATGTACACCAGGAGGTTAAAGGTGCTGTCTCTACAAGTTGGGAGATTGATAGTAAAGCAGTTGGAACGTCAAACTGGAGCACAAGGAGAGGGATTATTCCTTGAGTTTTAGAGACCTTTCATATTCACAGTGTGTCCATTCTCTAGGTTTCCTGTACATGTTATAGCTGTAGTAATATTCCCTTCAACCTGGAGAGTTGTGACCAATGGAATGGCTGCCATGCATTATTGCATTAAAGGGTCTGCATTTGCTCACCCAATCTCACAAATCCTCTCAGTCCCTTGTGTTCAGCCTTATGCCACATCCAGCTGTCATTATAGATAGGGTCATTCCAGGTTTCATCAGAGACCCTGAAGGAATTGTATAGCATTCCCCTGGTTTTTGTTTTATTTTTGAAATTCCTTTTTATAGTGGGTTTGAGCTGATTCTCACTGCCATGTTTATGCCAGTCTAGACACACTTGATTCCCTGACGGAGACATATCAATACATAGGTTTTAAGATTCTTACTAGTCAGATATATTCCTCTGCAGAAAATATACGTTTTTGAGTCCCTTTCCCCGAGGAAGTTGTAGGTCTTGTCTATTCCATAGTTGGTTTTTGGAACGGTACCTGTGCTTATATCAAACTCTGGTTTTATGCATCACCCCACCTCTCCTTCCCCCTTAAGCAGGCATAAGAGAGTTTTCTAAATGTGAGACACTGTTCTCTTTCCTCACTCACTTCATGTGTAGCCATGTTTACAGGATCTTCTTAAGTGATATCGTATGATAAGATTCTTTTTCTGTGTGACTTATTTCACTTAGAATCATCATACCTGAATCCACTCATTTTGCTGCTACTGGTCTTATGACATTGATTTCATGGCTGAGGGATATTCCATCGTACGTAAATACCACAATTTTTTGAACAATTTTTAACTTTCCTGGGATATTTAAAGTGTACCCAAGTTGAGGTTCTTGTAAGCAGTGCATCCCTAAATTTTGGGGCGGCTCTGTCTTATTGATTTTCAGTTTTCCCAAGGTATATTCCCTAGACTGGAAGTGCCCTTCACTATGTAGCTCTGTTGTTTACTTGTTTTAGGGAACACAGTGCACTCCTCCAGAGAGGCAGTTGCCAACTTACATCCCGCCCATCAGCATAACAAGGCTCCCTGTTCTGCAGGCCCTCTCTTGCCTTTGTGGTTTTTACACATTTTGCCGATGTCCCTTTTGACCGGTGGGAAGGGATACTTCTTTGTAGTGCAGATTTGCATTGCCCGCCTGCTTGCTTGGCCAAAAAGTGTGTATGCGTTTTCTCCAGAATATATTCAGGAGAAAACGAATAAACCATTTTTGGCCAAGTCCATCATTGTCGAAATTGTGCCCCTCTTCCTGTGCTTTACAGGTGATTCCAACGTACCTCTTGAAATCTGTTTCCTGCAATTCTGCCTCGGTTTCAAGTCCGCCTCGTTGCCTTCCTTCAAAATATTTTTGGACGATAGTTGTCCTTTATTACTCTGCCAGTTTGTGAATTGCTGTGCCCCTGAGCTCCATTTATCAAATCGTTGTTTGTGAGCTGACCGCAAGTCCAAAATTTCGGTTCAGGACCTATACTGGTTCCCGGCAGGGGGATGAGTCCTTGGTTAATTATTCTTCCTGCCGGGCAATTAGAGTGACAAATGCCCGTCCAAATGTCTAACAGCTACTCTCTCATTGGTTCTCCCTGTTCCCTTTCATCCTCTGCCAAATTGGCAACCTGTGTTATCCAGGAGGTTAAAGGGGCTGTCTCTCCAAGTTGAGAGATGGATAGTAAAGCAGTTGGAAAGTCAAACTGGAGCACCAGGAGAGGGACAATTAGTTGAGTTTTAGAAACCTTTCGTATACACAGTGTGTCCATTCTCTAGGTTTCACGTAAATGTTATAGCTGTAGTAATATTCCCTTCCACCTGGAGAGTTTGGAACCATGGAATGGAGGCCATGCATTATTGCTTTAAACTGTCTGTGTTTGCTCACCCAGTCTCACCAATCCTCTCAGTCCCAAATGTCCAGCATTATGCCAAATCAAGCTGTAGTTGTAGATAGGTTCATTTCAGGTTTCATCAGAGACCCTGAAGGAATTGTAAAGAATTTCCCTGTTTTGCTGTTTGGTTATTGAAATTCCTTTTTATAGTGAGTTTGAGCTGATTCCCACTGCATTTTTATGCCAGTCTAGACACACTTGATCCCTTACGGAGACATATCAATATATAGGTTTGAAGATTCTTACTAGTCAGATATATTCCTCTGAGGGAAGTATGGGGTGTTGATTCCTTTTCAGTGAGGAAGGTGTGGATCTTTTCTATTCTGTATTTGGTTTCTGGAATGGAGCCTTTACTAATATCAAACTCTGGTTTTATGCAACACCCCACCTCTCCTTACCCCTTAAGCAGGTGTAAGAGTGTTTTCTAAATGTGAGACTCTCTTCTCTTTACTAACTCAGTTCATGTGTAGCCATGTTTACATGACCTTCATAAGTGATATCTTATGCTAAGTTTATTTTACTCTGTGACTAATTTAACTTAGAATCCTCGTAACTGAATCCACTAAATTTGCTGCTCCTGGCCTGATGACATTGATTTCATGGCAGAGAAATATTCCATCGTATGTAATTACCACAATCTCTTGAAAAAATTTTGTCTTTCCTGGGATATTTAAGGTGTAGCCTAGTTGAGGTTCTTGTAAGCAGTGCAGCCCTAAATTTTGGGGTGGCTCTGTCTTACTGATTTTCAGTTTTCCCGAGGTATATACCCTAGACTGGAAGTGCCCTTGTCTCTGTAGCTCTGTTGTTTACTTGTTTTAGGGAACAAAATGCACTCCTCCAGAGAGGCAGTTGGCAATTTACATCCCGCCCATCAGCATAACAAGGCTCCCTGTTCTCCAGGCCCTGTCTTGCCTTTCTGCTTTTTACCCATTTTGTGGATATCCCTTTTGACCTGTGGGAAGTGATACTTCTTTGTAGTGCAGATTTGCATTGCCTGCTTGCTTGCTTGGCCAAAAAGGGCGTATGCGTTTTCTCCTGAATATACTCAGGAGAAAATGCGTATGCCCTTTTTGGACAAGTGCATCATTTTCGAAGTTGTGCCCCTCTTCCTGTGCTTTAAAAGCGATTCCAACGTATCTGTTGAAATCTGTTTCCTTCTATTCTGCCTCGCTTTCAATTCCGCCTCGTTGCCTTCCCTCAACAGATTTTTGTACGATAGTTGTCCTTTATTACTCTACCAGTTTGTGAATTGCTGTGCCCCTGAGCTCCATAATTTAACTCGTTTATTGTGAGCTGAACGCAAGTCCAATATTTTGGTTCAGGACCTATACTGGTTTGCGGTGGGTGGCTTAGACTTTGGTTAATTCTTCTTCCTCCCGGGAAATAAGAGTGACATGTGCCCTTCCAAATGCCTAACAGCTACTCTCTCATTGGTTCTCCCTCTTCCCTTTCATCCTCTGCCAAATTGGCAACCTGTGCAAAACAGGAGGTTAAAGGTGCAGTCTCTCCAAGCTGGGAGATTGATAGTAAAGCAGTTGGAAAGTCAAACCTGAGCACCAGCAGAGGGACTATTCGTTGAGTTTTAGAGACCTTTCGTATTCACAGTGTGTCCAGTCTCTAGGTTTCCCGTACATTTTATAGCTGTAGTAATATACTCTTCAACCTGGAGAGTTGGGACCCATGGAATGGTTGCCATGCATTATTGCTTTATAGGGTCTGCATTTGCTCACCCAATCTCACCAATCCTCTCAGTCCCATGTGTCCAGCCTTATGCCACATCCAGCTGTCATTGTAGATAGGGTCATTCCAGGTTTCATCAGAGACCCTGAAGGAATTGTAAAGAATTTCCCTGTTTTGTTGTTTTGTTTTTGAAATTCCCTTTTATAGTGGGTTTGAGATGATTCTCGCTGCCATGTTTATGCCAGTCTAGACACACTTGATTCCCTTACGGAGACATATCAATACATAGGTTTTAAGATTCTAACTAATCCAATATATTCCTCTGTGGGAAATATGGGGTTTTGAATCCCTTTCACTGAGGAAGGTGTAAGTCTTGGCTATTCCATAGTTGGTTTTTGAATGGTACCTGTGCTTATATCAAACTCTGGTTTTATGCATCACCCCACCTCTCCTTCCCCCTTAAGCAGGCATAAGAGTGTTTTCTAAATGTGAGACTCTGTTCTCTTTCCTAACTCAGTTCATATGTAGCCATGTTTACAGGATGTTCATAAGTGATATCTTATGATAAGTTTCTTTTTCTGTGTGACTTATTTCAGTTAGAATCATCGTACCTGAATCCACTCATTTAGCTGCTACTGGTCTTATGACATTGATTTCATGGCTGAGGGATATTCCATCGTATGTAAGTACCACAATTTTTTGAACCATTTTTATATTTCCTGGGATATTTAATGTGTACCCAAGTTGAGGTTCTTGTAAGCAGTGCAGCCCTAAATTTGAGGGTGGCTCTGTCTTATTGATTTTCAGTTTTCCCAAGGTATATTCCCTAGACTGGAAGTGCCCTTGGCTCTGTCGCTTTCTTGTTTACTTGTTTTAGGGAACACAATGCACTCCTCCAGTGAGGCAGTTGGCAATTTACATCCCGCCCATCAGCATAACAAGGCTCCCTGTTCTCCAGGGCCTGTCTAGCCTCTGGTTTTTACCCATTTTGTGGATGTCCCTTTTGACTGGTGGGAAGTGATACTTCATTTTAGTGCAGATTTGCATTGCCCGCTTGCTTGCTTGGCCAGAAATGCCGTATGCGTTTTCTCCTGAATATATTCAGGAGAAAACGCATACGCCATTTGTGGCCAGGTGCATCATTGTCGAAGTTCTGCCCATCTTCCTATGCTTTAAAGGCGATTCCAACGTGGCTCTTGAAATCTGTTTCCTGCTATTCTGCCTCGCTTTCAAGTCCGCCTGGTTGACTTCCCTCAACTGATTTTTGGACGATAGTTGCCCTTTATTACTCTGCCAGTTTGTTAATTGTTGTGTCCCTGAGCTCCATTTTTAACTCGTTTTTTGTGAGCTGAACGCAAGTCCAATATTTTGGTTCAGGACCTATACTGGTTTTTGGTGGGTGGCTGAGACTTTGGTTAATTCTTCTTCCTCCCGGGAAATAAGAAAGACATGTGCCCGTCCAAATGTCTAACAGCTACTCTCTCATTGGTTCTCCCTCTTGCCTTTCATCCTTTGCTAAATTGGCAACATGTGTACACCAGGAGGTTAAAGGTGCTGTCTCTACAAGTTGGGAGATTGATAGTAAAGCAGTTGGAACGTCAAACAGGAGCACAAGGAGAGGGATTATTCCTTGAGTTTTAGAGACCTTTCATATTCACAGTGTGTCCATTCTCTAGGTTTCCTGTACATGTTATAGCTGTAGTAATATTCCCTTCAACCTGGAGAGTTGTGACCAATGGAATGGCTGCCATGCATTATTGCATTAAAGGGTCTGCATTTGCTCACCCAATCTCACAAATCCTCTCAGTCCCATGTGTTCAGCCTTATGCCACATCCAGCTGTCATTATAGATAGGGTCATTCCAGGTTTCATCAGAGACCCTGAAGGAATTGTATAGCATTCCCCTGGTTTTTGTTTTATTTTTGAAATTCCTTTTTATAGTGGGTTTGAGCTGATTCTCACTGCCATGTTTATGCCAGTCTAGACACACTTGATTCCCTGACGGAGACATATCAATACATAGGTTTTAAGATTCTTACTAGTCAGATATATTCCTCTGCAGAAAATATACGTTTTTGAGTCCCTTTCCCCGAGGAAGTTGTAGGTCTTGTCTATTCCATAGTTGGTTTTTGGAACGGTACCTGTGCTTATATCAAACTCTGGTTTTATGCATCACCCCACCTCTCCTTCCCCCTTAAGCAGGCATAAGAGAGTTTTCTAAATGTGAGACACTGTTCTCTTTCCTCACTCACTTCATGTGTAGCCATGTTTACAGGATCTTCTTAAGTGATATCGTATGATAAGATTCTTTTTCTGTGTGACTTATTTCACTTAGAATCATCATACCTGAATCCACTCATTTTGCTGCTACTGGTCTTATGACATTGATTTCATGGCTGAGGGATATTCCATCGTACGTAAATACCACAATTTTTTGAACAATTTTTAACTTTCCTGGGATATTTAAAGTGTACCCAAGTTGAGGTTCTTGTAAGCAGTGCATCCCTAAATTTTGGGGCGGCTCTGTCTTATTGATTTTCAGTTTTCCCAAGGTATATTCCCTAGACTGGAAGTGCCCTTCACTATGTAGCTCTGTTGTTTACTTGTTTTAGGGAACACAGTGCACTCCTCCAGAGAGCCAGTTGCCAACTTACATCCCGCCCATCAGCATAACAAGGCTCCCTGTTCTGCAGGCCCTCTCTTGCCTTTGTGGTTTTTACACATTTTGCCGATGTCCCTTTTGACTGGTGGGAAGGGATACTTCTTTGTAGTGCAGATTTGCATTGCCCGCCTGCTTGCTTGGCCAAAAAGTGTGTATGCGTTTTCTCCAGAATATATTCAGGAGAAAACGAATAAACCATTTTTGGCCAAGTCCATCATTGTCGAAATTGTGCCCCTCTTCCTGTGCTTTACAGGTGATTCCAACGTACCTCTTGAAATCTGTTTCCTGCAATTCTGCCTCGGTTTCAAGTCCGCCTCGTTGCCTTCCTTCAAAATATTTTTGGATGATAGTTGTCCTTTATTACTCTGCCAGTTTGTGAATTGCTGTGCCCCTGAGCTCCATTTATCAAATCGTTGTTTGTGAGCTGACCGCAAGTCCAAAATTTCGGTTCAGGACCTATACTGGTTCCCGGCAGGGGGATGAGTCCTTGGTTAATTATTCTTCCTGCCGGGCAATTAGAGTGACAAATGCCCGTCCAAATGTCTAACAGCTACTCTCTCATTGGTTCTCCCTGTTCCCTTTCATCCTCTGCCAAATTGGCAACCTGTGTTATCCAGGAGGTTAAAGGGGCTGTCTCTCCAAGTTGAGAGATTGATAGTAAAGCAGTTGGAAAGTCAAATTGGAGCACCAGGAGAGGGACAATTAGTTGAGTTTTAGAAACCTTTCGTATACACAGTGTGTCCATTCTCTAGGTTTCACGTACATGTTATAGCTGTAGTAATATTCCCTTCCACCTGGAGAGTTTGGAACCATGGAATGGAGGCCATGCATTATTGCTTTAAACTGTCTGTGTTTGCTCACCCAGTCTCACCAATCCTCTCAGTCCCAAATGTCCAGCATTATGCCAAATCAAGCTGTAGTTGTAGATAGGTTCATTTCAGGTTTCATCAGAGACCCTGAAGGAATTGTAAAGAATTTCCCTGTTTTGTTGTTTGGTTATTGAAATTCCTTTTTATAGTGAGTTTGAGCTGATTCCCACTGCATTTTTATGCCAGTCTAGACACACTTGATCCCTTACGGAGACATATCAATATATAGGTTTGAAGATTCTTACTAGTCAGATATATTCCTCTGAGGGAAGTATGGGGTGTTGATTCCTTTTCAGTGAGGAAGGTGTGGATCTTTTCTATTCTGTATTTGGTTTCTGGAATGGAGCCTTTACTAATATCAAACTCTGGTTTTATGCAACACCCCACCTCTCCTTACCCCTTAAGCAGGTGTAAGAGTGTTTTCTAAATGTGAGACTCTCTTCTCTTTACTAACTCAGTTCATGTGTAGCCATGTTTACATGACCTTCATAAGTGATATCTTATGCTAAGTTTATTTTACTCTGTGACTAATTTAACTTAGAATCCTCGTAACTGAATCCACTAAATTTGCTGCACCTGGCCTGATGACATTGATTTCATGGCAGAGAAATATTCCATCGTATGTAATTACCACAATCTCTTGAAAAAATTTTGTCTTTCCTGGGATATTTAAGGTGTAGCCTAGTTGAGGTTCTTGTAAGCAGTGCAGCCCTAAATATTGGGGTGGCTCTGTCTTACTGATTTTCAGTTTTCCCGAGGTATATACCCTACACTGGAAGTGCCCTTGTCTCTGTAGCTCTGTTGTTTACTTGTTTTAGGGAACAAAATGCACTCCTCCAGAGAGGCAGTTGGCAATTTACATCCCGCCCATCAGCATAACAAGGCTCCCTGTTCTCCAGGCCCTGTCTTGCCTTTCTGCTTTTTACCCATTTTGTGGATATCCCTTTTGACCTGTGGGAAGTGATACTTCTTTGTAGTGCAGATTTGCATTGCCTGCTTGCTTGCTTGGCCAAAAAGGGCGTATGCGTTTTCTCCTGAATATACTCAGGAGAAAATGCGTACGCCCTTTTTGGCCAAGTGCATCATTTTCGAAGTTGTGCCCCTCTTCCTGTGCTTTAAAAGCGATTCCAACGTATCTGTTGAAATCTGTTTCCTTCTATTCTGCCTCGCTTTCAATTCCGCCTCGTTGCCTTCCCTCAACAGATTTTTGTACGATAGTTGTCCTTTATTACTCTACCAGTTTGTGAATTGCTGTGCCCCTGAGCTCCATAATTTAACTCGTTTATTGTGAGCTGAACGCAAGTCCAATATTTTGGTTCAGGACCTATACTGGTTTGCGGTGGGTGGCTTAGACTTTGGTTAATTCTTCTTCCTCCCGGGAAATAAGAGTGACATGTACCCGTCCAAATGCCTAACAGCTACTCTCTCATTGGTTCTCCCTCTTAACTTTCATCCTCTGCCAAATTGGCAACCTGTGCAAAACAGGAGGTTAAAGGTGCAGTCTCTCCAAGCTGGGAGATTGATAGTAAAGCAGTTGGAAAGTCAAACCTGAGCACCAGCAGAGGGACTATTCATTGAGTTTTAGAGACCTTTCGTATTCACAGTGTGTCCAGTCTCTAGGTTTCCCGTACATTTTATAGCTGTAGTAATATACTCTTCAACCTGGAGAGTTGGGACCCATGGAATGGTTGCCATGCATTATTGCTTTATAGGGTCTGCATTTGCTCACCCAATCTCACCAATCCTCTCAGTCCCATGTGTCCAGCCTTATGCCACATCCAGCTGTCATTGTAGATAGGGTCATTCCAGGTTTCATCAGAGACCCTGAAGGAATTGTAAAGAATTTCCCTGTTTTGTTGTTTTGTTTTTGAAATTCCCTTTTATAGTGGGTTTGAGATGATTCTCGCTGCCATGTTTATGCCAGTCTAGACACACTTGATTCCCTTACGGAGACATATCAATACATAGGTTTTAAGATTCTAACTAATCCAATATATTCCTCTGTGGGAAATATGGGATTTTGAATCCCTTTCACTGAGGAAGGTGTAAGTCTTGGCTATTCCATAGTTGGTTTTTGAATGGTACCTGTGCTTATATCAAACTCTGGTTTTATGCATCACCCCACCTCTCCTTCCCCCTTAAGCAGGCATAAGATTGTTTTCTAAATGTGAGACTCTGTTCTCTTTCCTAACTCAGTTCATATGTAGCCATGTTTACAGGATGTTCATAAGTGATATCTTATGATAAGTTTCTTTTTCTGTGTGACTTATTTCAGTTAGAATCATCGTACCTGAATCCACTCATTTAGCTGCTACTGGTCTTATGACATTGATTTCATGGCTGAGGGATATTCCATCGTATGTAAGTACCACAATTTTTTGAACCATTTTTATATTTCCTGGGATATTTAATGTGTACCCAAGTTGAGGTTCTTGTAAGCAGTGCAGCCCTAAATTTGAGGGTGGCTCTGTCTTATTGATTTTCAGTTTTCCCAAGGTATATTCCCTAGACTGGAAGTGCCCTTGGCTCTGTAGCTTTCTTGTTTACTTGTTTTAGGGAACACAATGCACTCCTCCAGTGAGGCAGTTGGCAATTTACATCCCGCCCATCAGCATAACAAGGCTCCCTGTTCTCCAGGGCCTGTCTAGCCTCTGGTTTTTACCCATTTTGTGGATGTCCCTTTTGACTGGTGGGAAGTGATACTTCATTTTAGTGCAGATTTGCATTGCCCGCTTGCTTCCTTGGCCAGAAATGCCGTATGCGTTTTCTCCTGAATATATTCAGGAGAAAACGCATACGCCATTTGTGGCCAGGTGCATCATTGTCGAAGTTCTGCCCATCTTCCTATGCTTTAAAGGCGATTCCAACGTGGCTCTTGAAATCTGTTTCCTGCTATTCTGCCTCGCTTTCAAGTCCGCCTGGTTGACTTCCCTCAACTGATTTTTGGACGATAGTTGCCCTTTATTACTCTGCCAGTTTGTTAATTGTTGTGTCCCTGAGCTCCATTTTTAACTCGTTTTTTGTGAGCTGAACGCAAGTCCAATATTTTGGTTCAGGACCTATACTGGTTTTTGGTGGGTGGCTGAGACTTTGGTTAATTCTTCTTCCTCCCGGGAAATAAGAATGACATGTGCCCGTCCAAATGTCTAACAGCTACTCTCTCATTGGTTCTCCCTCTTGCCTTTCATCCTTTGCTAAATTGGCAACATATGTACACCAGGAGGTTAAAGGTGCTGTCTCTACAAGTTGGGAGATTGATAGTAAAGCAGTTGGAACGTCAAACAGGAGCACAAGGAGAGGGATTATTCCTTGAGTTTTAGAGACCTTTCATATTCACAGTGTGTCCATTCTCTAGGTTTCCTGTACATGTTATAGCTGTAGTAATATTCCCTTCAACCTGGAGAGTTGTGACCAATGGAATGGCTGCCATGCATTATTGCATTAAAGGGTCTGCATTTGCTCACCCAATCTCACAAATCCTCTCAGTCCCTTGTGTTCAGCCTTATGCCACATCCAGCTGTCATTATAGATAGGGTCATTCCAGGTTTCATCAGAGACCCTGAAGGAATTGTATAGCATTCCCCTGGTTTTTGTTTTATTTTTGAAATTCCTTTTTATAGTGGGTTTGAGCTGATTCTCACTGCCATGTTTATGCCAGTCTAGACACACTTGATTCCCTGACGGAGACATATCAATACATAGGTTTTAAGATTCTTACTAGTCAGATATATTCCTCTGCAGAAAATATACGTTTTTGAGTCCCTTTCCCCGAGGAAGTTGTAGGTCTTGTCTATTCCATAGTTGGTTTTTGGAACGGTACCTGTGCTTATATCAAACTCTGGTTTTATGCATCACCCCACCTCTCCTTCCCCCTTAAGCAGGCATAAGAGAGTTTTCTAAATGTGAGACACTGTTCTCTTTCCTCACTCACTTCATGTGTAGCCATGTTTACAGGATCTTCTTAAGTGATATCGTATGATAAGATTCTTTTTCTGTGTGACTTATTTCACTTAGAATCATCATACCTGAATCCACTCATTTTGCTGCTACTGGTCTTATGACATTGATTTCATGGCTGAGGGATATTCCATCGTACGTAAATACCACAATTTTTTGAACAATTTTTAACTTTCCTGGGATATTTAAAGTGTACCCAAGTTGAGGTTCTTGTAAGCAGTGCATCCCTAAATTTTGGGGCGGCTCTGTCTTATTGATTTTCAGTTTTCCCAAGGTATATTCCCTAGACTGGAAGTGCCCTTCACTATGTAGCTCTGTTGTTTACTTGTTTTAGGGAACACAGTGCACTCCTCCAGAGAGGCAGTTGCCAACTTACATCCCGCCCATCAGCATAACAAGGCTCCCTGTTCTGCAGGCCCTCTCTTGCCTTTGTGGTTTTTACACATTTTGCCGATGTCCCTTTTGACCGGTGGGAAGGGATACTTCTTTGTAGTGCAGATTTGCATTGCCCGCCTGCTTGCTTGGCCAAAAAGTGTGTATGCGTTTTCTCCAGAATATATTCAGGAGAAAACGAATAAACAATTTTTGGCCAAGTCCATCATTGTCGAAATTGTGCCCCTCTTCCTGTGCTTTACAGGTGATTCCAACGTACCTCTTGAAATCTGTTTCCTGCAATTCTGCCTCGGTTTCAAGTCCGCCTCGTTGCCTTCCTTCAAAATATTTTTGGACGATAGTTGTCCTTTATTACTCTGCCAGTTTGTGAATTGCTGTGCCCCTGAGCTCCATTTATCAAATCGTTGTTTGTGAGCTGACCGCAAGTCCAAAATTTCGGTTCAGGACCTATACTGGTTCCCGGCAGGGGGATGAGTCCTTGGTTAATTATTCTTCCTGCCGGGCAATTAGAGTGACAAATGCCCGTCCAAATGTCTAACAGCTACTCTCTCATTGGTTCTCCCTGTTCCCTTTCATCCTCTGCCAAATTGGCAACCTGTGTTATCCAGGAGGTTAAAGGGGCTGTCTCTCCAAGTTGAGAGATGGATAGTAAAGCAGTTGGAAAGTCAAAGTGGAGCACCAGGAGAGGGACAATTAGTTGAGTTTTAGAAACCTTTCGTATACACAGTGTGTCCATTCTCTAGGTTTCACGTACATGTTATAGCTGTAGTAATATTCCCTTCCACCTGGAGAGTTTGGAACCATGGAATGGAGGCCATGCATTATTGCTTTAAACTGTCTGTGTTTGCTCACCCAGTCTCACCAATCCTCTCAGTCCCAAATGTCCAGCATTATGCCAAATCAAGCTGTAGTTGTAGATAGGTTCATTTCAGGTTTCATCAGAGACCCTGAAGGAATTGTAAAGAATTTCCCTGTTTTGTTGTTTGGTTATTGAAATTCCTTTTTATAGTGAGTTTGAGCTGATTCCCACTGCATTTTTATGCCAGTCTAGACACACTTGATCCCTTACGGAGACATATCAATATATAGGTTTGAAGATTCTTACTAGTCAGATATATTCCTCTGAGGGAAGTATGGGGTGTTGATTCCTTTTCAGTGAGGAAGGTGTAGATCTTTTCTATTCTGTATTTGGTTTCTGGAATGGAGCCTTTACTAATATCAAACTCTGGTTTTATGCAACACCCCACCTCTCCTTACCCCTTAAGCAGGTGTAAGAGTGTTTTCTAAATGTGAGACTCTCTTCTCTTTACTAACTCAGTTCATGTGTAGCCATGTTTACATGACCTTCATAAGTGATATCTTATGCTAAGTTTATTTTACTCTGTGACTAATTTAACTTAGAATCCTCGTAACTGAATCCACTAAATTTGCTGCTCCTGGCCTGATGACATTGATTTCATGGCAGAGAAATATTCCATCGTATGTAATTACCACAATCTCTTGAAAAAATTTTGTCTTTCCTGGGATATTTAAGGTGTAGCCTAGTTGAGGTTCTTGTAAGCAGTGCAGCCCTAAATTTTGGGGTGGCTCTGTCTTACTGATTTTCAGTTTTCCCAAGGTATATACCCTAGACTGGAAGTGCCCTTGTCTCTGTAGCTCTGTTGTTTACTTGTTTTAGGGAACAAAATGCACTCCTCCAGAGAGGCAGTTGGCAATTTACATCCCGCCCATCAGCATAACAAGGCTCCCTGTTCTTCAGGCCCTGTCTTGCCTTTCTGCTTTTTACCCATTTTGTGGATATCCCTTTTGACCTGTGGGAAGTGATACTTCTTTGTAGTGCAGATTTGCATTGCCCGCTTGCTTGCTTGGCCAAAAAGGGCGTATGCGTTTTCTCCTGAATATACTCAGGAGAAAATGCATACGCCCTTTTTGGCCAAGTGCATCATTTTCGAAGTTGTGCCCCTCTTCCTGTGCTTTAAAAGCGATCCCAACGTATCTGTTGAAATCTGTTTCCTTCTAATCTGCCTCGCTTTCAATTCCGCCTCGTTGCCTTCCCTCAACAGATTTTTGTACGATAGTTGTCCTTTATTACTCTACCAGTTTGTGAATTGCTGTGCCCCTGAGCTCCATAATTTAACTCGTTTATTGTGAGCTGAACGCAAGTCCAATATTTTGGTTCAGGACCTATACTGGTTTGCGGTGGGTGGCTTAGACTTTGGTTAATTCTTCTTCCTCCCGGGAAATAAGAGTGACATGTGCCCGTCCAAATGCCTAACAGCTACTCTCTCATTGGTTCTCCCTCTTCCCTTTCATCCTCTGCCAAATTGGCAACCTGTGCAAAACAGGAGGTTAAAGGTGCAGTCTCTCCAAGCTGGGAGATTGATAGTAAAGCAGTTGGAAAGTCAAACCTGAGCACCAGCAGAGGGACTATTCGTTGAGTTTTAGAGACCTTTCGTATTCACAGTGTGTCCAGTCTCTAGGTTTCCCGTACATTTTATAGCTGTAGTAATATACTCTTCAACCTGGAGAGTTGGGACCCATGGAATGGTTGCCATGCATTATTGCTTTATAGGGTCTGCATTTGCTCACCCAATCTCACCAATCCTCTCAGTCCCATGTGTCCAGCCTTATGCCACATCCAGCTGTCATTGTAGATAGGGTCATTCCAGGTTTCATCAGAGACCCTGAAGGAATTGTAAAGTATTTCCCTGTTTTGTTGTTTTGTTTTTGAAATTCCCTTTTATAGTGGGTTTGAGATGATTCTCGCTGCCATGTTTATGCCAGTCTAGACACACTTGATTCCCTTACGGAGACATATCAATACATAGGTTTTAAGATTCTATCTAATCCAATATATTCCTCTGTGGGAAATATGGGGTTTTGAATCCCTTTCACTGAGGAAGGTGTAAGTCTTGGCTATTCCATAGTTGGTTTTTGAATGGTACCTGTGCTTATATCAAACTCTGGTTTTATGCATCACCCCACCTCTCCTTCCCCCTTAAGCAGGCATAAGAGTGTTTTCTAAATGTGAGACTCTGTTCTCTTTCCTAACTCAGTTCATATGTAGCCATGTTTACAGGATGTTCATAAGTGATATCTTATGATAAGTTTCTTTTTCTGTGTGACTTATTTCAGTTAGAATCATCGTACCTGAATCCACTCATTTAGCTGCTACTGGTCTTATGACATTGATGTCATAGCTGAGGGATATTCCATCGTATGTAAGTACCACAATTTTTTGAACCATTTTTATATTTCCTGGGATATTTAATGTGTACCCAAGTTGAGGTTCTTGTAAGCAGTGCAGCCCTAAATTTGAGGGTGGCTCTGTCTTATTGATTTTCAGTTTTCCCAAGGTATATTCCCTAGACTGGAAGTGCCCTTGGCTCTGTCGCTTTCTTGTTTACTTGTTTTAGGGAACACAATGCACTCCTCCAGTGAGGCAGTTGGCAATTTACATCCCGCCCATCAGCATAACAAGGCTCCCTGTTCTCCAGGGCCTGTCTAGCCTCTGGTTTTTACCCATTTTGTGGATGTCCCTTTTGACTGGTGGGAAGTGATACTTCTTTTTAGTGCAGATTTGCATTGCCCGCTTGCTTGCTTGGCCAGAAATGCCGTATGCGTTTTCTCCTGAATATATTCAGGAGAAAACGCATACGCCATTTGTGGCCAGGTGCATCATTGTCGAAGTTCTGCCCATCTTCCTATGCGTTAAAGGCGATTCCAACGTGGCTCTTGAAATCTGTTTCCTGCTATTCTGCCTCGCTTTCAAGTCCGCCTGGTTGACTTCCCTCAACTGATTTTTGGACGATAGTTGCCCTTTATTACTCTGCCAGTTTGTTAATTGTTGTGTCCCTGAGCTCCATTTTTAACTCGTTTTTTGTGAGCTGAACGCAAGTCCAATATTTTGGTTCAGGACCTATACTGGTTTTTGGTGGGTGGCTGAGACTTTGGTTAATTCTTCTTCCTCCCGGGAAATAAGAAAGACATGTGCCCGTCCAAATGTCTAACAGCTACTCTCTCATTGGTTCTCCCTCTTGCCTTTCATCCTTTGCTAAATTGGCAACATGTGTACACCAGGAGGTTAAAGGTGCTGTCTCTACAAGTTGGGAGATTGATAGTAAAGCAGTTGGAACGTCAAACTGGAGCACAAGGAGAGGGATTATTCCTTGAGTTTTAGAGACCTTTCATATTCACAGTGTGTCCATTCTCTAGGTTTCCTGTACATGTTATAGCTGTAGTAATATTCCCTTCAACCTGGAGAGTTGTGACCAATGGAATGGCTGCCATGCATTATTGCATTAAAGGGTCTGCATTTGCTCACCCAATCTCACAAATCCTCTCAGTCCCATGTGTTCAGCCTTATGCCACATCCAGCTGTCATTATAGATAGGGTCATTCCAGGTTTCATCAGAGACCCTGAAGGAATTGTATAGAATTTCCCTGGTTTTTGTTTTATTTTTGAAATTCCTTTTTATAGTGGGTTTGAGCTGATTCTCACTGCCATGTTTATGCCAGTCTAGACACACTTGATTCCCTGACGGAGACATATCAATACATAGGTTTTAAGATTCTTACTAGTCAGATATATTCCTCTGCAGAAAATATACGTTTTTGAGTCCCTTTCCCCGAGGAAGTTGTAGGTCTTGTCTATTCCATAGTTGGTTTTTGGAACGGTACCTGTGCTTATATCAAACTCTGGTTTTATGCATCACCCCACCTCTCCTTCCCCCTTAAGCAGGCATAAGAGAGTTTTCTAAATGTGAGACACTGTTCTCTTTCCTCACTCACTTCATGTGTAGCCATGTTTACAGGATCTTCTTAAGTGATATCGTATGATAAGATTCTTTTTCTGTGTGACTTATTTCACTTAGAATCATCATACCTGAATCCACTCATTTTGCTGCTACTGGTCTTATGACATTGATTTCATGGCTGAGGGATATTCCATCGTACGTAAATACCACAATTTTTTGAACAATTTTTAACTTTCCTGGGATATTTAAAGTGTACCCAAGTTGAGGTTCTTGTAAGCAGTGCATCCCTAAATTTTGGGGCGGCTCTGTCTTATTGATTTTCAGTTTTCCCAAGGTATATTCCCTAGACTGGAAGTGCCCTTCACTATGTAGCTCTGTTGTTTACTTGTTTTAGGGAACACAGTGCACTCCTCCAGAGAGGCAGTTGCCAACTTACATCCCGCCCATCAGCATAACAAGGCTCCCTGTTCTGCAGGCCCTCTCTTGCCTTTGTGGTTTTTACACATTTTGCCGATGTCCCTTTTGACCGGTGGGAAGGGATACTTCTTTGTAGTGCAGATTTGCATTGCCCGCCTGCTTGCTTGGCCAAAAAGTGTGTATGCGTTTTCTCCAGAATATATTCAGGAGAAAACGAATAAACAATTTTTGGCCAAGTCCATCATTGTCGAAATTGTGCCCCTCTTCCTGTGCTTTACAGGTGATTCCAACGTACCTCTTGAAATCTGTTTCCTGCAATTCTGCCTCGGTTTCAAGTCCGCCTCGTTGCCTTCCTTCAAAATATTTTTGGACGATAGTTGTCCTTTATTACTCTGCCAGTTTGTGAATTGCTGTGCCCCTGAGCTCCATTTATCAAATCGTTGTTTGTGAGCTGACCGCAAGTCCAAAATTTCGGTTCAGGACCTATACTGGTTCCCGGCAGGGGGATGAGTCCTTGGTTAATTATTCTTCCTGCCGGGCAATTAGAGTGACAAATGCCCGTCCAAATGTCTAACAGCTACTCTCTCATTGGTTCTCCCTGTTCCCTTTCATCCTCTGCCAAATTGGCAACCTGTGTTATCCAGGAGGTTAAAGGGGCTGTCTCTCCAAGTTGAGAGATGGATAGTAAAGCAGTTGGAAAGTCAAAGTGGAGCACCAGGAGAGGGACAATTAGTTGAGTTATAGAAACCTTTCGTATACACAGTGTGTCCATTCTCTAGGTTTCACGTACATGTTATAGCTGTAGTAATATTCCCTTCCACCTGGAGAGTTTGGAACCATGGAATGGAGGCCATGCATTATTGCTTTAAACTGTCTGTGTTTGCTCACCCAGTCTCACCAATCCTCTCAGTCCCAAATGTCCAGCATTATGCCAAATCAAGCTGTAGTTGTAGATAGGTTCATTTCAGGTTTCATCAGAGACCCTGAAGGAATTGTAAAGAATTTCCCTGTTTTGTTGTTTGGTTATTGAAATTCCTTTTTATAGTGAGTTTGAGCTGATTCCCACTGCATTTTTATGCCAGTCTAGACACACTTGATCCCTTACGGAGACATATCAATATATAGGTTTGAAGATTCTTACTAGTCAGATATATTCCTCTGAGGGAAGTATGGGGTGTTGATTCCTTTTCAGTGAGGAAGGTGTAGATCTTTTCTATTCTGTATTTGGTTTCTGGAATGGAGCCTTTACTAATATCAAACTCTGGTTTTATGCAACACCCCACCTCTCCTTACCCCTTAAGCAGGTGTAAGAGTGTTTTCTAAATGTGAGACTCTCTTCTCTTTACTAACTCAGTTCATGTGTAGCCATGTTTACATGACCTTCATAAGTGATATCTTATGCTAAGTTTATTTTACTCTGTGACTAATTTAACTTAGAATCCTCGTAACTGAATCCACTAAATTTGCTGCTCCTGGCCTGATGACATTGATTTCATGGCAGAGAAATATTCCATCGTATGTAATTACCACAATCTCTTGAAAAAATTTTGTCTTTCCTGGGATATTTAAGGTGTAGCCTAGTTGAGGTTCTTGTAAGCAGTGCAGCCCTAAATTTTGGGGTGGCTCTGTCTTACTGATTTTCAGTTTTCCCAAGGTATATACCCTAGACTGGAAGTGCCCTTGTCTCTGTAGCTCTGTTGTTTACTTGTTTTAGGGAACAAAATGCACTCCTCCAGAGAGGCAGTTGGCAATTTACATCCCGCCCATCAGCATAACAAGGCTCCCTGTTCTTCAGGCCCTGTCTTGCCTTTCTGCTTTTTACCCATTTTGTGGATATCCCTTTTGACCTGTGGGAAGTGATACTTCTTTGTAGTGCAGATTTGCATTGCCCGCTTGCTTGCTTGGCCAAAAAGGGCGTATGCGTTTTCTCCTGAATATACTCAGGAGAAAATGCATACGCCCTTTTTGGCCAAGTGCATCATTTTCGAAGTTGTGCCCCTCTTCCTGTGCTTTAAAAGCGATCCCAACGTATCTGTTGAAATCTGTTTCCTTCTAATCTGCCTCGCTTTCAATTCCGCCTCGTTGCCTTCCCTCAACAGATTTTTGTACGATAGTTGTCCTTTATTACTCTACCAGTTTGTGAATTGCTGTGCCCCTGAGCTCCATAATTTAACTCGTTTATTGTGAGCTGAACGCAAGTCCAATATTTTGGTTCAGGACCTATACTGGTTTGCGGTGGGTGGCTTAGACTTTGGTTAATTCTTCTTCCTCCCGGGAAATAAGAGTGACATGTGCCCGTCCAAATGCCTAACAGCTACTCTCTCATTGGTTCTCCCTCTTCCCTTTCATCCTCTGCCAAATTGGCAACCTGTGCAAAACAGGAGGTTAAAGGTGCAGTCTCTCCAAGCTGGGAGATTGATAGTAAAGCAGTTGGAAAGTCAAACCTGAGCACCAGCAGAGGGACTATTCGTTGAGTTTTAGAGACCTTTCGTATTCATAGTGTGTCCAGTCTCTAGGTTTCCCGTACATTTTATAGCTGTAGTAATATACTCTTCAACCTGGAGAGTTGGGACCCATGGAATGGTTGCCATGCATTATTGCTTTATAGGGTCTGCATTTGCTCACCCAATCTCACCAATCCTCTCAGTCCCATGTGTCCAGCCTTATGCCACATCCAGCTGTCATTGTAGATAGGGTCATTCCAGGTTTCATCAGAGACCCTGAAGGAATTGTAAAGAATTTCCCTGTTTTGTTGTTTTGTTTTTGAAATTCCCTTTTATAGTGGGTTTGAGATGATTCTCGCTGCCATGTTTATGCCAGTCTAGACACACTTGATTCCCTTACGGAGACATATCAATACATAGGTTTTAAGATTCTATCTAATCCAATATATTCCTCTGTGGGAAATATGGGGTTTTGAATCCCTTTCACTGAGGAAGGTGTAAGTCTTGGCTATTCCATAGTTGGTTTTTGAATGGTACCTGTGCTTATATCAAACTCTGGTTTTATGCATCACCCCACCTCTCCTTCCCCCTTAAGCAGGCATAAGAGTGTTTTCTAAATGTGAGACTCTGTTCTCTTTCCTAACTCAGTTCATATGTAGCCATGTTTACAGGATGTTCATAAGTGATATCTTATGATAAGTTTCTTTTTCTGTGTGACTTATTTCAGTTAGAATCATCGTACCTGAATCCACTCATTTAGCTGCTACTGGTCTTATGACATTGATGTCATAGCTGAGGGATATTCCATCGTATGTAAGTACCACAATTTTTTGAACCATTTTTATATTTCCTGGGATATTTAATGTGTACCCAAGTTGAGGTTCTTGTAAGCAGTGCAGCCCTAAATTTGAGGGTGGCTCTGTCTTATTGATTTTCAGTTTTCCCAAGGTATATTCCCTAGACTGGAAGTGCCCTTGGCTCTGTCGCTTTCTTGTTTACTTGTTTTAGGGAACACAATGCACTCCTCCAGTGAGGCAGTTGGCAATTTACATCCCGCCCATCAGCATAACAAGGCTCCCTGTTCTCCAGGGCCTGTCTAGCCTCTGGTTTTTACCCATTTTGTGGATGTCCCTTTTGACTGGTGGGAAGTGATACTTCTTTTTAGTGCAGATTTGCATTGCCCGCTTGCTTGCTTGGCCAGAAATGCCGTATGCGTTTTCTCCTGAATATATTCAGGAGAAAACGCATACGCCATTTGTGGCCAGGTGCATCATTGTCGAAGTTCTGCCCATCTTCCTATGCGTTAAAGGCGATTCCAACGTGGCTCTTGAAATCTGTTTCCTGCTATTCTGCCTCGCTTTCAAGTCCGCCTGGTTGACTTCCCTCAACTGATTTTTGGACGATAGTTGCCCTTTATTACTCTGCCAGTTTGTTAATTGTTGTGTCCCTGAGCTCCATTTTTAACTCGTTTTTTGTGAGCTGAACGCAAGTCCAATATTTTGGTTCAGGACCTATACTGGTTTTTGGTGGGTGGCTGAGACTTTGGTTAATTCTTCTTCCTCCCGGGAAATAAGAAAGACATGTGCCCGTCCAAATGTCTAACAGCTACTCTCTCATTGGTTCTCCCTCTTGCCTTTCATCCTTTGCTAAATTGGCAACATGTGTACACCAGGAGGTTAAAGGTGCTGTCTCTACAAGTTGGGAGATTGATAGTAAAGCAGTTGGAACGTCAAACTGGAGCACAAGGAGAGGGATTATTCCTTGAGTTTTAGAGACCTTTCATATTCACAGTGTGTCCATTCTCTAGGTTTCCTGTACATGTTATAGCTGTAGTAATATTCCCTTCAACCTGGAGAGTTGTGACCAATGGAATGGCTGCCATGCATTATTGCATTAAAGGGTCTGCATTTGCTCACCCAATCTCACAAATCCTCTCAGTCCCATGTGTTCAGCCTTATGCCACATCCAGCTGTCATTATAGATAGGGTCATTCCAGGTTTCATCAGAGACCCTGAAGGAATTGTATAGAATTTCCCTGGTTTTTGTTTTATTTTTGAAATTCCTTTTTATAGTGGGTTTGAGCTGATTCTCACTGCCATGTTTATGCCAGTCTAGACACACTTGATTCCCTGACGGAGACATATCAATACATAGGTTTTAAGATTCTTACTAGTCAGATATATTCCTCTGCAGAAAATATACGTTTTTGAGTCCCTTTCCCCGAGGAAGTTGTAGGTCTTGTCTATTCCATAGTTGGTTTTTGGAACGGTACCTGTGCTTATATCAAACTCTGGTTTTATGCATCACCCCACCTCTCCTTCCCCCTTAAGCAGGCATAAGAGAGTTTTCTAAATGTGAGACACTGTTCTCTTTCCTCACTCACTTCATGTGTAGCCATGTTTACAGGATCTTCTTAAGTGATATCGTATGATAAGATTCTTTTTCTGTGTGACTTATTTCACTTAGAATCATCATACCTGAATCCACTCATTTTGCTGCTACTGGTCTTATGACATTGATTTCATGGCTGAGGGATATTCCATCGTACGTAAATACCACAATTTTTTGAACAATTTTTAACTTTCCTGGGATATTTAAAGTGTACCCAAGTTGAGGTTCTTGTAAGCAGTGCATCCCTAAATTTTGGGGCGGCTCTGTCTTATTGATTTTCAGTTTTCCCAAGGTATATTCCCTAGACTGGAAGTGCCCTTCACTATGTAGCTCTGTTGTTTACTTGTTTTAGGGAACACAGTGCACTCCTCCAGAGAGGCAGTTGCCAACTTACATCCCGCCCATCAGCATAACAAGGCTCCCTGTTCTGCAGGCCCTCTCTTGCCTTTGTGGCTTTTACACATTTTGCCGATGTCCCTTTTGACCGGTGGGAAGGGATACTTCTTTGTAGTGCAGATTTGCATTGCCCGCCTGCTTGCTTGGCCAAAAAGTGTGTATGCGTTTTCTCCAGAATATATTCAGGAGAAAACGAATAAACGATTTTTGGCCAAGTCCATCATTGTCGAAATTGTGCCCCTCTTCCTGTGCTTTACAGGTGATTCCAACGTACCTCTTGAAATCTGTTTCCTGCAATTCTGCCTCGGTTTCAAGTCCGCCTCGTTGCCTTCCTTCAAAATATTTTTGGACGATAGTTGTCCTTTATTACTCTGCCAGTTTGTGAATTGCTGTGCCCCTGAGCTCCATTTATCAAATCGTTGTTTGTGAGCTGACCGCAAGTCCAAAATTTCGGTTCAGGACCTATACTGGTTCCCGGCAGGGGGATGAGTCCTTGGTTAATTATTCTTCCTGCCGGGCAATTAGAGTGACAAATGCCCGTCCAAATGTCTAACAGCTACTCTCTCATTGGTTCTCCCTGTTCCCTTTCATCCTCTGCCAAATTGGCAACCTGTGTTATCCAGGAGGTTAAAGGGGCTGTCTCTCCAAGTTGAGAGATGGATAGTAAAGCAGTTGGAAAGTCAAAGTGGAGCAGCAGGAGAGGGACAATTAGTTGAGTTTTAGAAACCTTTCGTATACACAGTGTGTCCATTCTCTAGGTTTCACGTACATGTTATAGCTGTAGTAATATTCCCTTCCACCTGGAGAGTTTGGAACCATGGAATGGAGGCCATGCATTATTGCTTTAAACTGTCTGTGTTTGCTCACCCAGTCTCACCAATCCTCTCAGTCCCAAATGTCCAGCATTATGCCAAATCAAGCTGTAGTTGTAGATAGGTTCATTTCAGGTTTCATCAGAGACCCTGAAGGAATTGTAAAGAATTTCCCTGTTTTGTTGTTTGGTTATTGAAATTCCTTTTTATAGTGAGTTTGAGCTGATTCCCACTGCATTTTTATGCCAGTCTAGACACACTTGATCCCTTACGGAGACATATCAATATATAGGTTTGAAGATTCTTACTAGTCAGATATATTCCTCTGAGGGAAGTATGGGGTGTTGATTCCTTTTCAGTGAGGAAGGTGTAGATCTTTTCTATTCTGTATTTGGTTTCTGGAATGGAGCCTTTACTAATATCAAACTCTGGTTTTATGCAACACCCCACCTCTCCTTACCCCTTAAGCAGGTGTAAGAGTGTTTTCTAAATGTGAGACTCTCTTCTCTTTACTAACTCAGTTCATGTGTAGCCATGTTTACATGACCTTCATAAGTGATATCTTATGCTAAGTTTATTTTACTCTGTGACTAATTTAACTTAGAATCCTCGTAACTGAATCCACTAAATTTGCTGCTACTGGCCTGATGACATTGATTTCATGGCAGAGAAATATTCCATCGTATGTAATTACCACAATCTCTTGAAAAAATTTTGTCTTTCCTGGGATATTTAAGGTGTAGCCTAGTTGAGGTTCTTGTAAGCAGTGCAGCCCTAAATTTTGGGGTGGCTCTGTCTTACTGATTTTCAGTTTTCCCAAGGTATATACCCTAGACTGGAAGTGCCCTTGTCTCTGTAGCTCTGTTGTTTTCTTGTTTTAGGGAACAAAATGCACTCCTCCAGAGAGGCAGTTGGCAATTTACATCCCGCCCATCAGCATAACAAGGCTCCCTGTTCTCCAGGCCCTGTCTTGCCTTTCTGCTTTTTACCCATTTTGTGGATATCCCTTTTGACCTGTGGGAAGTGATACTTCTTTGTAGTGCAGATTTGCATTGCCCGCTTGCTTGCTTGGCCAAAAAGGGCGTATGCGTTTTCTCCTGAATATACTCAGGAGAAAATGCATACGCCCTTTTTGGCCAAGTGCATCATTTTCGAAGTTGTGCCCCTCTTCCTGTGCTTTAAAAGCGATTCCAACGTATCTGTTGAAATCTGTTTCCTTCTATTCTGCCTCGCTTTCAAATCCGCCTCGTTGCCTTCCCTCAACAGATTTTTGTACGATAATTGTCCTTTATTACTCTACCAGTTTGTGAATTGCTGTGCCCCTGAGCTCCATAATTTAACTCGTTTATTGTGAGCTGAACGCAAGTCCAATATTTTGGTTCAGGACCTATACTGGTTTGCGGTGGGTGCTTAGACTTTGGTTAATTCTTCTTCCTCCCGGGAAATAAGAGTGACATGTGCCCGTCCAAATGCCTAACAGCTACTCTCTCATTGGTTCTCCCTCTTCCCTTTCATCCTCTGCCAAATTGGCAACCTGTGCAAAACAGGAGGTTAAAGGTGCAGTCTCTCCAAGCTGGGAGATTGATAGTAAAGCAGTTGGAAAGTCAAACCTGAGCACCAGCAGAGGGACTATTCGTTGAGTTTTAGAGACCTTTCGTATTCACAGTGTGTCCAGTCTCTAGGTTTCCCGTACATTTTATAGCTGTAGTAATATACTCTTCAACCTGGAGAGTTGGGACCCATGGAATGGTTGCCATGCATTATTGCTTTATAGGGTCTGCATTTGCTCACCCAATCTCACCAATCCTCTCAGTCCCATGTGTCCAGCCTTATGCCACATCCAGCTGTCATTGTAGATAGGGTCATTCCAGGTTTCATCAGAGACCCTGAAGGAATTGTAAAGAATTTCCCTGTTTTGTTGTTTTGTTTTTGAAATTCCCTTTTATAGTGGGTTTGAGATGATTCTCGCTGCCATGTTTATGCCAGTCTAGACACACTTGATTCCCTTACGGAGACATATCAATACATAGGTTTTAAGATTCTATCTAATCCAATATATTCCTCTGTGGGAAATATGGGGTTTTGAATCCCTTTCACTGAGGAAGGTGTAAGTCTTGGCTATTCCATAGTTGGTTTTTGAATGGTACCTGTGCTTATATCAAACTCTGGTTTTATGCATCACCCCACCTCTCCTTCCCCCTTAAGCAGGCATAAGAGTGTTTTCTAAATGTGAGACTCTGTTCTCTTTCCTAACTCAGTTCATATGTAGCCATGTTTACAGGATGTTCATAAGTGATATCTTATGATAAGTTTCTTTTTCTGTGTGACTTATTTCAGTTAGAATCATCGTACCTGAATCCACTCATTTAGCTGCTACTGGTCTTATGACATTGATGTCATAGCTGAGGGATATTCCATCGTATGTAAGTACCACAATTTTTTGAACCATTTTTATATTTCCTGGGATATTTAATGTGTACCCAAGTTGAGGTTCTTGTAAGCAGTGCAGCCCTAAATTTGAGGGTGGCTCTGTCTTATTGATTTTCAGTTTTCCCAAGGTATATTCCCTAGACTGGAAGTGCCCTTGGCTCTGTCGCTTTCTTGTTTACTTGTTTTAGGGAACACAATGCACTCCTCCAGTGAGGCAGTTGGCAATTTACATCCCGCCCATCAGCATAACAAGGCTCCCTGTTCTCCAGGGCCTGTCTAGCCTCTGGTTTTTACCCATTTTGTGGATGTCCCTTTTGACTGGTGGGAAGTGATACTTCTTTTTAGTGCAGATTTGCATTGCCCGCTTGCTTGCTTGGCCAGAAATGCCGTATGCGTTTTCTCCTGAATATATTCAGGAGAAAACGCATACGCCATTTGTGGCCAGGTGCATCATTGTCGAAGTTCTGCCCATCTTCCTATGCGTTAAAGGCGATTCCAACGTGGCTCTTGAAATCTGTTTCCTGCTATTCTGCCTCGCTTTCAAGTCCGCCTGGTTGACTTCCCTCAACTGATTTTTGGACGATAGTTGCCCTTTATTACTCTGCCAGTTTGTTAATTGTTGTGTCCCTGAGCTCCATTTTTAACTCGTTTTTTGTGAGCTGAACGCAAGTCCAATATTTTGGTTCAGGACCTATACTGGTTTTTGGTGGGTGGCTGAGACTTTGGTTAATTCTTCTTCCTCCCGGGAAATAAGAAAGACATGTGCCCGTCCAAATGTCTAACAGCTACTCTCTCATTGGTTCTCCCTCTTGCCTTTCATCCTTTGCTAAATTGGCAACATGTGTACACCAGGAGGTTAAAGGTGCTGTCTCTACAAGTTGGGAGATTGATAGTAAAGCAGTTGGAACGTCAAACTGGAGCACAAGGAGAGGGATTATTCCTTGAGTTTTAGAGACCTTTCATATTCACAGTGTGTCCATTCTCTAGGTTTCCTGTACATGTTATAGCTGTAGTAATATTCCCTTCAACCTGGAGAGTTGTGACCAATGGAATGGCTGCCATGCATTATTGCATTAAAGGGTCTGCATTTGCTCACCCAATCTCACAAATCCTCTCAGTCCCATGTGTTCAGCCTTATGCCACATCCAGCTGTCATTATAGATAGGGTCATTCCAGGTTTCATCAGAGACCCTGAAGGAATTGTATAGAATTTCCCTGGTTTTTGTTTTATTTTTGAAATTCCTTTTTATAGTGGGTTTGAGCTGATTCTCACTGCCATGTTTATGCCAGTCTAGACACACTTGATTCCCTGACGGAGACATATCAATACATAGGTTTTAAGATTCTTACTAGTCAGATATATTCCTCTGCAGAAAATATACGTTTTTGAGTCCCTTTCCCCGAGGAAGTTGTAGGTCTTGTCTATTCCATAGTTGGTTTTTGGAACGGTACCTGTGCTTATATCAAACTCTGGTTTTATGCATCACCCCACCTCTCCTTCCCCCTTAAGCAGGCATAAGAGAGTTTTCTAAATGTGAGACACTGTTCTCTTTCCTCACTCACTTCATGTGTAGCCATGTTTACAGGATCTTCTTAAGTGATATCGTATGATAAGATTCTTTTTCTGTGTGACTTATTTCACTTAGAATCATCATACCTGAATCCACTCATTTTGCTGCTACTGGTCTTATGACATTGATTTCATGGCTGAGGGATATTCCATCGTACGTAAATACCACAATTTTTTGAACAATTTTTAACTTTCCTGGGATATTTAAAGTGTACCCAAGTTGAGGTTCTTGTAAGCAGTGCATCCCTAAATTTTGGGGCGGCTCTGTCTTATTGATTTTCAGTTTTCCCAAGGTATATTCCCTAGACTGGAAGTGCCCTTCACTATGTAGCTCTGTTGTTTACTTGTTTTAGGGAACACAGTGCACTCCTCCAGAGAGGCAGTTGCCAACTTACATCCCGCCCATCAGCATAACAAGGCTCCCTGTTCTGCAGGCCCTCTCTTGCCTTTGTGGCTTTTACACATTTTGCCGATGTCCCTTTTGACCGGTGGGAAGGGATACTTCTTTGTAGTGCAGATTTGCATTGCCCGCCTGCTTGCTTGGCCAAAAAGTGTGTATGCGTTTTCTCCAGAATATATTCAGGAGAAAACGAATAAACGATTTTTGGCCAAGTCCATCATTGTCGAAATTGTGCCCCTCTTCCTGTGCTTTACAGGTGATTCCAACGTACCTCTTGAAATCTGTTTCCTGCAATTCTGCCTCGGTTTCAAGTCCGCCTCGTTGCCTTCCTTCAAAATATTTTTGGACGATAGTTGTCCTTTATTACTCTGCCAGTTTGTGAATTGCTGTGCCCCTGAGCTCCATTTATCAAATCGTTGTTTGTGAGCTGACCGCAAGTCCAAAATTTCGGTTCAGGACCTATACTGGTTCCCGGCAGGGGGATGAGTCCTTGGTTAATTATTCTTCCTGCCGGGCAATTAGAGTGACAAATGCCCGTCCAAATGTCTAACAGCTACTCTCTCATTGGTTCTCCCTGTTCCCTTTCATCCTCTGCCAAATTGGCAACCTGTGTTATCCAGGAGGTTAAAGGGGCTGTCTCTCCAAGTTGAGAGATGGATAGTAAAGCAGTTGGAAAGTCAAAGTGGAGCAGCAGGAGAGGGACAATTAGTTGAGTTTTAGAAACCTTTCGTATACACAGTGTGTCCATTCTCTAGGTTTCACGTACATGTTATAGCTGTAGTAATATTCCCTTCCACCTGGAGAGTTTGGAACCATGGAATGGAGGCCATGCATTATTGCTTTAAACTGTCTGTGTTTGCTCACCCAGTCTCACCAATCCTCTCAGTCCCAAATGTCCAGCATTATGCCAAATCAAGCTGTAGTTGTAGATAGGTTCATTTCAGGTTTCATCAGAGACCCTGAAGGAATTGTAAAGAATTTCCCTGTTTTGTTGTTTGGTTATTGAAATTCCTTTTTATAGTGAGTTTGAGCTGATTCCCACTGCATTTTTATGCCAGTCTAGACACACTTGATCCCTTACGGAGACATATCAATATATAGGTTTGAAGATTCTTACTAGTCAGATATATTCCTCTGAGGGAAGTATGGGGTGTTGATTCCTTTTCAGTGAGGAAGGTGTAGATCTTTTCTATTCTGTATTTGGTTTCTGGAATGGAGCCTTTACTAATATCAAACTCTGGTTTTATGCAACACCCCACCTCTCCTTACCCCTTAAGCAGGTGTAAGAGTGTTTTCTAAATGTGAGACTCTCTTCTCTTTACTAACTCAGTTCATGTGTAGCCATGTTTACATGACCTTCATAAGTGATATCTTATGCTAAGTTTATTTTACTCTGTGACTAATTTAACTTAGAATCCTCGTAACTGAATCCACTAAATTTGCTGCTACTGGCCTGATGACATTGATTTCATGGCAGAGAAATATTCCATCGTATGTAATTACCACAATCTCTTGAAAAAATTTTGTCTTTCCTGGGATATTTAAGGTGTAGCCTAGTTGAGGTTCTTGTAAGCAGTGCAGCCCTAAATTTTGGGGTGGCTCTGTCTTACTGATTTTCAGTTTTCCCAAGGTATATACCCTAGACTGGAAGTGCCCTTGTCTCTGTAGCTCTGTTGTTTTCTTGTTTTAGGGAACAAAATGCACTCCTCCAGAGAGGCAGTTGGCAATTTACATCCCGCCCATCAGCATAACAAGGCTCCCTGTTCTCCAGGCCCTGTCTTGCCTTTCTGCTTTTTACCCATTTTGTGGATATCCCTTTTGACCTGTGGGAAGTGATACTTCTTTGTAGTGCAGATTTGCATTGCCCGCTTGCTTGCTTGGCCAAAAAGGGCGTATGCGTTTTCTCCTGAATATACTCAGGAGAAAATGCATACGCCCTTTTTGGCCAAGTGCATCATTTTCGAAGTTGTGCCCCTCTTCCTGTGCTTTAAAAGCGATTCCAACGTATCTGTTGAAATCTGTTTCCTTCTATTCTGCCTCGCTTTCAAATCCGCCTCGTTGCCTTCCCTCAACAGATTTTTGTACGATAATTGTCCTTTATTACTCTACCAGTTTGTGAATTGCTGTGCCCCTGAGCTCCATAATTTAACTCGTTTATTGTGAGCTGAACGCAAGTCCAATATTTTGGTTCAGGACCTATACTGGTTTGCGGTGGGTGCTTAGACTTTGGTTAATTCTTCTTCCTCCCGGGAAATAAGAGTGACATGTGCCCGTCCAAATGCCTAACAGCTACTCTCTCATTGGTTCTCCCTCTTCCCTTTCATCCTCTGCCAAATTGGCAACCTGTGCAAAACAGGAGGTTAAAGGTGCAGTCTCTCCAAGCTGGGAGATTGATAGTAAAGCAGTTGGAAAGTCAAACCTGAGCACCAGCAGAGGGACTATTCGTTGAGTTTTAGAGACCTTTCGTATTCACAGTGTGTCCAGTCTCTAGGTTTCCCGTACATTTTATAGCTGTAGTAATATACTCTTCAACCTGGAGAGTTGGGACCCATGGAATGGTTGCCATGCATTATTGCTTTATAGGGTCTGCATTTGCTCACCCAATCTCACCAATCCTCTCAGTCCCATGTGTCCAGCCTTATGCCACATCCAGCTGTCATTGTAGATAGGGTCATTCCAGGTTTCATCAGAGACCCTGAAGGAATTGTAAAGAATTTCCCTGTTTTGTTGTTTTGTTTTTGAAATTCCCTTTTATAGTGGGTTTGAGATGATTCTCGCTGCCATGTTTATGCCAGTCTAGACACACTTGATTCCCTTACGGAGACATATCAATACATAGGTTTTAAGATTCTAACTAATCCAATATATTCCTCTGTGGGAAATATGGGGTTTTGAATCCCTTTCACTGAGGAAGGTGTAAGTCTTGGCTATTCCATAGTTGGTTTTTGAATGGTACCTGTGCTTATATTAAACCCTGGTTTTATGCATCACCCCACCTCTCCTTCCCCCTTAAGCAGGCATAAGATTGTTTTCTAAATGTGAGACTCTGTTCTCTTTCCTAACTCAGTTCATATGTAGCCATGTTTACAGGATGTTCATAAGTGATATCTTATGATAAGTTTCTTTTTCTGTGTGACTTATTTCAGTTAGAAT
The DNA here is from genome assembly GCF_964341445.2 of Mesoplodon mirus. Classification (NCBI taxonomy): domain Eukaryota; kingdom Metazoa; phylum Chordata; class Mammalia; order Artiodactyla; family Ziphiidae; genus Mesoplodon; species Mesoplodon mirus. The sequence continues at coordinate 849,143 of NW_028295619.1, read as the reverse complement.
CATCGTACCTGAATCCACTCATTTAGCTGCTACTGGTCTTATGACATTGATTTCATGGCTGAGGGATATTCCATCGTATGTAAGTACCACAATTTTTTGAACCATTTTTATATTTCCTGGGATATTTAATGTGTACCCAAGTTGAGGTTCTTGTAAGCAGTGCAGCCCTAAATTTGAGGGTGGCTCTGTCTTATTGATTTTCAGTTTTCCCAAGGTATATTCCCTAGACTGGAAGTGCCCTTGGCTCTGTAGCTTTCTTGTTTACTTGTTTTAGGGAACACAATGCACTCCTCCAGTGAGGCAGTTGGCAATTTACATCCCGCCCATCAGCATAACAAGGCTCCCTGTTCTCCAGGGCCTGTCTAGCCTCTGGTTTTTACCCATTTTGTGGATGTCCCTTTTGACTGGTGGGAAGTGATACTTCTTTTTAGTGCAGATTTGCATTGCCCGCTTGCTTGCTTGGCCAGAAATGCCGTATGCGTTTTCTCCTGAATATATTCAGGAGAAAACGCATACGCCATTTGTGGCCAGGTGCATCATTGTCGAAGTTCTGCCCATCTTCCTATGCTTTAAAGGCAATTCCAACTTGGCTCTTGAAATCTGTTTCCTGATATTCTCCATCGCTTTCAAGTCCGCCTGGTTGACTTCCCTCAACTGATTTTTGGACGATAGTTGCCCTTTATTACTCTGCCAGTTTTTTAATTGTTGTGTCCCTGAGCTCCATTTTTAACTCGTTTTTTGTGAGCTGAACGCAAGTCCAATATTTTGGTTCAGGACCTATACTGGTTTTTGGTGGGTGGCTGAGACTTTGTTTAATTCTTCCTCCTCCCGGGAAATAAGAATGACATGTGCCCGTCCAAATGTCTAACAGCTACTCTCTCATTGGTTCTCCCTCTTGCCTTTCATCCTTTGCTAAATTGGCAACATGTGTACACCAGGAGGTTAAAGGTGCTGTCTCTACAAGTTGGGAGATTGATAGTAAAGCAGTTGGAACGTCAAACTGGAGCACAAGGAGAGGGATTATTCCTTGAGTTTTAGAGACCTTTCATATTCACAGTGTGTCCATTCTCTAGGTTTCCTGTACATGTTATAGCTGTAGTAATATTCCCTTCTACCTGGAGAGTTGTGACCAATGGAATGGCTGTCATGCATTATTGCTTTAAAGGGTCTGCATTTGCTCACCCAATCTCACAAATCCTCTCAGTCCCATGTGTTCAGCCTTATGCCACATCCAGCTGTCATTATAGATAGGGTCATTCCAGGTTTCATCAGAGACCCTGAAGGAATTGTATAGAATTTCCCTGGTTTTTGTTTTATTTTTGAAATTCCTTTTTATAGTGGGTTTGAGCTGATTCTCACTGCCATGTTTATGCCAGTCTAGACACACTTGATTCCCTGACGGAGACATATCAATACATAGGTTTTAAGATTCTTACTAGTCAGATATATTCCTCTGCAGAAAATATACGTTTTTGAGTCCCTTTCCCCGAGGAAGTTGTAGGTCTTGTCTATCCCATAGTTGGTTTTTGGAACGGTACCTGTGCTTATATCAAACTCTGGTTTTATGCATCACCCCACCTCTCCTTCCCCCTTAAGCAGGCATAAGAGAGTTTTCTAAATGTGAGACACTGTTCTCTTTCCTCACTCACTTCATGTGTAGCCATGTTTACAGGATCTTCTTAAGTGATATCGTATGATAAGATTCTTTTTCTGTGTGACTTATTTCACTTAGAATCATCATACCTGAATCCACTCATTTTGCTGCTACTGGTCTTATGACATTGATTTCATGGCTGAGGGATATTCCATCGTACGTAAATACCACAATTTTTTGAACAATTTTTAACTTTCCTGGGATATTTAAAGTGTACCCAAGTTGAGGTTCTTGTAAGCAGTGCATCCCTAAATTTTGGGGCGGCTCTGTCTTATTGATTTTCAGTTTTCCCAAGGTATATTCCCTAGACTGGAAGTGCCCTTCACTATGTAGCTCTGTTGTTTACTTGTTTTAGGGAACACAGTGCACTCCTCCAGAGAGGCAGTTGCCAACTTACATCCCGCCCATCAGCATAACAAGGCTCCCTGTTCTGCAGGCCCTCTCTTGCCTTTGTGGCTTTTACACATTTTGCCGATGTCCCTTTTGACCGGTGGGAAGGGATACTTCTTTGTAGTGCAGATTTGCATTGCCCGCCTGCTTGCTTGGCCAAAAAGTGTGTATGCGTTTTCTCCAGAATATATTCAGGAGAAAACGAATAAACGATTTTTGGCCAAGTCCATCATTGTCGAAATTGTGCCCCTCTTCCTGTGCTTTACAGGTGATTCCAACGTACCTCTTGAAATCTGTTTCCTGCAATTCTGCCTCGGTTTCAAGTCCGCCTCGTTGCCTTCCTTCAAAATATTTTTGGACGATAGTTGTCCTTTATTACTCTGCCAGTTTGTGAATTGCTGTGCCCCTGAGCTCCATTTATCAAATCGTTGTTTGTGAGCTGACCGCAAGTCCAAAATTTCGGTTCAGGACCTATACTGGTTCCCGGCAGGGGGATGAGTCCTTGGTTAATTATTCTTCCTGCCGGGCAATTAGAGTGACAAATGCCCGTCCAAATGTCTAACAGCTACTCTCTCATTGGTTCTCCCTGTTCCCTTTCATCCTCTGCCAAATTGGCAACCTGTGTTATCCAGGAGGTTAAAGGGGCTGTCTCTCCAAGTTGAGAGATGGATAGTAAAGCAGTTGGAAAGTCAAAGTGGAGCAGCAGGAGAGGGACAATTAGTTGAGTTTTAGAAACCTTTCGTATACACAGTGTGTCCATTCTCTAGGTTTCACGTACATGTTATAGCTGTAGTAATATTCCCTTCCACCTGGAGAGTTTGGAACCATGGAATGGAGGCCATGCATTATTGCTTTAAACTGTCTGTGTTTGCTCACCCAGTCTCACCAATCCTCTCAGTCCCAAATGTCCAGCATTATGCCAAATCAAGCTGTAGTTGTAGATAGGTTCATTTCAGGTTTCATCAGAGACCCTGAAGGAATTGTAAAGAATTTCCCTGTTTTGTTGTTTGGTTATTGAAATTCCTTTTTATAGTGAGTTTGAGCTGATTCCCACTGCATTTTTATGCCAGTCTAGACACACTTGATCCCTTACGGAGACATATCAATATATAGGTTTGAAGATTCTTACTAGTCAGATATATTCCTCTGAGGGAAGTATGGGGTGTTGATTCCTTTTCAGTGAGGAAGGTGTGGATCTTTTCTATTCTGTATTTGGTTTCTGGAATGGAGCCTTTACTAATATCAAACTCTGGTTTTATGCAACACCCCACCTCTCCTTACCCCTTAAGCAGGTGTAAGAGTGTTTTCTAAATGTGAGACTCTCTTCTCTTTACTAACTCAGTTCATGTGTAGCCATGTTTACATGACCTTCATAAGTGATATCTTATGCTAAGTTTATTTTACTCTGTGACTAATTTAACTTAGAATCCTCGTAACTGAATCCACAAAATTTGCTGCTACTGGCCTGATGACATTGATTTCATGGCAGAGAAATATTCCATCGTATGTAATTACCACAATCTCTTGAAAAAATTTTGTCTTTCCTGGGATATTTAAGGTGTAGCCTAGTTGAGGTTCTTGTAAGCAGTGCAGCCCTAAATTTTGGGGTGGCTCTGTCTTACTGATTTTCAGTTTTCCCAAGGTATATACCCTAGACTGGAAGTGCCCTTGTCTCTGTAGCTCTGTTGTTTTCTTGTTTTAGGGAACAAAATGCACTCCTCCAGAGAGGCAGTTGGCAATTTACATCCCGCCCATCAGCATAACAAGGCTCCCTGTTCTCCAGGCCCTGTCTTGCCTTTCTGCTTTTTACCCATTTTGTGGATATCCCTTTTGACCTGTGGGAAGTGATACTTCTTTGTAGTGCAGATTTGCATTGCCCGCTTGCTTGCTTGGCCAAAAAGGGCGTATGCGTTTTCTCCTGAATATACTCAGGAGAAAATGCATACGCCCTTTTTGGCCAAGTGCATCATTTTCGAAGTTGTGCCCCTCTTCCTGTGCTTTAAAAGCGATTCCAACGTATCTGTTGAAATCTGTTTCCTTCTATTCTGCCTCGCTTTCAAATCCGCCTCGTTGCCTTCCCTCAACAGATTTTTGTACGATAATTGTCCTTTATTACTCTACCAGTTTGTGAATTGCTGTGCCCCTGAGCTCCATAATTTAACTCGTTTATTGTGAGCTGAACGCAAGTCCAATATTTTGGTTCAGGACCTATACTGGTTTGCGGTGGGTGCTTAGACTTTGGTTAATTCTTCTTCCTCCCGGGAAATAAGAGTGACATGTGCCCGTCCAAATGCCTAACAGCTACTCTCTCATTGGTTCTCCCTCTTCCCTTTCATCCTCTGCCAAATTGGCAACCTGTGCAAAACAGGAGGTTAAAGGTGCAGTCTCTCCAAGCTGGGAGATTGATAGTAAAGCAGTTGGAAAGTCAAACCTGAGCACCAGCAGAGGGACTATTCGTTGAGTTTTAGAGACCTTTCGTATTCACAGTGTGTCCAGTCTCTAGGTTTCCCGTACATTTTATAGCTGTAGTAATATACTCTTCAACCTGGAGAGTTGGGACCCATGGAATGGTTGCCATGCATTATTGCTTTATAGGGTCTGCATTTGCTCACCCAATCTCACCAATCCTCTCAGTCCCATGTGTCCAGCCTTATGCCACATCCAGCTGTCATTGTAGATAGGGTCATTCCAGGTTTCATCAGAGACCCTGAAGGAATTGTAAAGAATTTCCCTGTTTTGTTGTTTTGTTTTTGAAATTCCCTTTTATAGTGGGTTTGAGATGATTCTCGCTGCCATGTTTATGCCAGTCTAGACACACTTGATTCCCTTACGGAGACATATCAATACATAGGTTTTAAGATTCTAACTAATCCAATATATTCCTCTGTGGGAAATATGGGGTTTTGAATCCCTTTCACTGAGGAAGGTGTAAGTCTTGGCTATTCCATAGTTGGTTTTTGAATGGTACCTGTGCTTATATTAAACCCTGGTTTTATGCATCACCCCACCTCTCCTTCCCCCTTAAGCAGGCATAAGATTGTTTTCTAAATGTGAGACTCTGTTCTCTTTCCTAACTCAGTTCATATGTAGCCATGTTTACAGGATGTTCATAAGTGATATCTTATGATAAGTTTCTTTTTCTGTGTGACTTATTTCAGTTAGAAACATCGTACCTGAATCCACTCATTTAGCTGCTACTGGTCTTATGACATTGATTTCATGGCTGAGGGATATTCCATCGTATGTAAGTACCACAATTTTTTGAACCATTTTTATATTTCCTGGGATATTTAATGTGTACCCAAGTTGAGGTTCTTGTAAGCAGTGCAGCCCTAAATTTGAGGGTGGCTCTGTCTTATTGATTTTCAGTTTTCCCAAGGTATATTCCCTAGACTGGAAGTGCCCTTGGCTCTGTAGCTTTCTTGTTTACTTGTTTTAGGGAACACAATGCACTCCTCCAGTGAGGCAGTTGGCAATTTACATCCCGCCCATCAGCATAACAAGGCTCCCTGTTCTCCAGGGCCTGTCTAGCCTCTGGTTTTTACCCATTTTGTGGATGTCCCTTTTGACTGGTGGGAAGTGATACTTCTTTTTAGTGCAGATTTGCATTGCCCGCTTGCTTGCTTGGCCAGAAATGCCGTATGCGTTTTCTCCTGAATATATTCAGGAGAAAACGCATACGCCATTTGTGGCCAGGTGCATCATTGTCGAAGTTCTGCCCATCTTCCTATGCTTTAAAGGCAATTCCAACGTGGCTCTTGAAATCTGTTTCCTGCTATTCTGCCTCGCTTTCAAGTCCGCCTGGTTGACTTCCCTCAACTGATTTTTGGACGATAGTTGCCCTTTATTACTCTGCCAGTTTTTTAATTGTTGTGTCCCTGAGCTCCATTTTTAACTCGTTTTTTGTGAGCTGAACGCAAGTCCAATATTTTGGTTCAGGACCTATACTGGTTTTTGGTGGGTGGCTGAGACTTTGTTTAATTCTTCTTCCTCCCGGGAAATAAGAATGACATGTGCCCGTCCAAATGTCTAACAGCTACTCTCTCATTGGTTCTCCCTCTTGCCTTTCATCCTTTGCTAAATTGGCAACATGTGTACACCAGGAGGTTAAAGGTGCTGTCTCTACAAGTTGGGAGATTGATAGTAAAGCAGTTGGAACGTCAAACTGGAGCACAAGGAGAGGGATTATTCCTTGAGTTTTAGAGACCTTTCATATTCACAGTGTGTCCATTCTCTAGGTTTCCTGTACATGTTATAGCTGTAGTAATATTCCCTTCAACCTGGAGAGTTGTGACCAATGGAATGGCTGTCATGCATTATTGCTTTAAAGGGTCTGCATTTGCTCACCCAATCTCACAAATCCTCTCAGTCCCATGTGTTCAGCCTTATGCCACATCCAGCTGTCATTATAGATAGGGTCATTCCAGGTTTCATCAGAGACCCTGAAGGAATTGTATAGAATTCCCCTGGTTTTTGTTTTATTTTTGAAATTCCTTTTTATAGTGGGTTTGAGCTGATTCTCACTGCCATGTTTATGCCAGTCTAGACACACTTGATTCCCTGACGGAGACATATCAATACATAGGTTTTAAGATTCTTACTAGTCAGATATATTCCTCTGCAGAAAATATACGTTTTTGAGTCCCTTTCCCCGAGGAAGTTGTAGGTCTTGTCTATTCCATAGTTGGTTTTTGGAACGGTACCTGTGCTTATATCAAACTCTGGTTTTATGCATCACCCCACCTCTCCTTCCCCCTTAAGCAGGCATAAGAGAGTTTTCTAAATGTGAGACACTGTTCTCTTTCCTCACTCACTTCATGTGTAGCCATGTTTACAGGATCTTCTTAAGTGATATCGTATGATAAGATTCTTTTTCTGTGTGACTTATTTCACTTAGAATCATCATACCTGAATCCACTCATTTTGCTGCTACTGGTCTTATGACATTGATTTCATGGCTGAGGGATATTCCATCGTACATAAATACCACAATTTTTTGAACAATTTTTAACTTTCCTGGGATATTTAAAGTGTACCCAAGTTGAGGTTCTTGTAAGCAGTGCATCCCTAAATTTTGGGGCGGCTCTGTCTTATTGATTTTCAGTTTTCCTAAGGTATATTCCCTAGACTGGAAGTGCCCTTCACTATGTAGCTCTGTTGTTTACTTGTTTTAGGGAACACAGTGCACTCCTCCAGAGAGGCAGTTGCCAACTTACATCCCGCCCATCAGCATAACAAGGCTCCCTGTTCTGCAGGCCCTCTCTTGCCTTTGTGGTTTTTACACATTTTGCCAATGTCCCTTTTGACCGGTGGGAAGGGATACTTCTTTGTAGTGCAGTTTTGCATTGCCCGCCTGCTTGCTTGGCCAAAAAGTGTGTATGCGTTTTCTCCAGAATATATTCAGGAGAAAACGAATAAACCATTTTTGGCCAAGTCCATCATTGTCGAAATTGTGCCCCTCTTCCTGTGCTTTACAGGTGATTCCAACGTACCTCTTGAAATCTGTTTCCTGCAATTCTGCCTCGGTTTCAAGTCCGCCTCGTTGCCTTCCTTCAAAATATTTTTGGACGATAGTTGTCCTTTATTACTCTGCCAGTTTGTGAATTGCTGTGCCCCTGAGCTCCATTTATCAAATCGTTGTTTGTGAGTTGACCGCAAGTCCAAAATTTCGGTTCAGGACAGATACTGGTTCCCGGCAGGGGGATGAGTCCTTGGTTAATTATTCTTCCTGCCGGGCAATTAGAGTGACAAATGCCCGTCCAAATGTCTAACAGCTACTCTCTCATTGGTTCTCCCTGTTCCCTTTCATCCTCTGCCAAATTGGCAACCTGTGTTATCCAGAAGGTTAAAGGGGCTGTCTCTCCAAGTTGAGAGATGGATAGTAAAGCAGTTGGAAAGTCAAAGTGGAGCAGCAGGAGAGGGACAATTAGTTGAGTTTTAGAAACCTTTCGTATACACAGTGTGTCCATTCTCTAGGTTTCACGTACATGTTATAGCTGTAGTAATATTCCCTTCCACCTGGAGAGTTTGGAACCATGGAATGGAGGCCATGCATTATTGCTTTAAACTGTCTGTGTTTGCTCACCCAGTCTCACCAATCCTCTCAGTCCCAAATGTCCAGCATTATGCCAAATCAAGCTGTAGTTGTAGATAGGTTCATTTCAGGTTTCATCAGAGACCCTGAAGGAATTGTAAAGAATTTCCCTGTTTTGTTGTTTGGTTATTGAAATTCCTTTTTATAGTGAGTTTGAGCTGATTCCCACTGCATTTTTATGCCAGTCTAGACACACTTGATCCCTTACGGAGACATATCAATATATAGGTTTGAAGATTCTTATTAGTCAGATATATTCCTCTGAGGGAAGTATGGGGTGTTGATTCCTTTTCAGTGAGGAAGGTGTAGATCTTTTCTATTCTGTATTTGGTTTCTGGAATGGAGCCTTTACTAATATCAAACTCTGGTTTTATGCAACACCCCACCTCTCCTTACCCCTTAAGCAGGTGTAAGAGTGTTTTCTAAATGTGAGACTCTCTTCTCTTTACTAACTCAGTTCATGTGTAGCCATGTTTACATGACCTTCATAAGTGATATCTTATGCTAAGTTTATTTTACTCTGTGACTAATTTAACTTAGAATCTTCGTAACTGAATCCACTAAATTTGCTGCTACTGGCCTGATGACATTGATTTCATGGCAGAGAAATATTCCATCGTATGTAATTACCACAATCTCTTGAAAAAATTTTGTCTTTCCTGGGATATTTAAGGTGTAGCCTAGTTGAGGTTCTTGTAAGCAGTGCAGCCCTAAATTTTGGGGTGGCTCTGTCTTACTGATTTTCAGTTTTCCCAAGGTATATACCCTAGACTGGAAGTGCCCTTTTCTCTGTAGCTCTGTTGTTTACTTGTTTTAGGGAACAAAATGCACTCCTCCAGAGAGGCAGTTGGCAATTTACATCCCGCCCATCAGCATAACAAGGCTCCCTGTTCTCCAGGCCCTGTCTTGCCTTTCTGCTTTTTACCCATTTTGTGGATATCCCTTTTGACCTGTGGGAAGTGATACTTCTTTGTAGTGCAGATTTGCATTGCCCGCTTGCTTGCTTGGCCAAAAAGGGCGTATGCGTTTTCTCCTGAATATACTCAGGAGAAAATGCATACGCCCTTTTTGGCCAAGTGCATCATTTTCGAAGTTGTGCCCCTCTTCCTGTGCTTTAAAAGCGATTCCAACGTATCTGTTGAAATCTGTTTCCTTCTATTCTGCCTCGCTTTCAAATCCGCCTCGTTGCCTTCCCTCAACAGATTTTTGTACGATAATTGTCCTTTATTACTCTACCAGTTTGTGAATTGCTGTGCCCCTGAGCTCCATAATTTAACTCGTTTATTGTGAGCTGAACGCAAGTCCAATATTTTGGTTCAGGACCTATACTGGTTTGCGGTGGGTGCTTAGACTTTGGTTAATTCTTCTTCCTCCCGGGAAATAAGAGTGACATGTGCCCGTCCAAATGCCTAACAGCTACTCTCTCATTGGTTCTCCCTCTTCCCTTTCATCCTCTGCCAAATTGGCAACCTGTGCAAAACAGGAGGTTAAAGGTGCAGTCTCTCCAAGCTGGGAGATTGATAGTAAAGCAGTTGGAAAGTCAAACCTGAGCACCAGCAGAGGGACTATTCGTTGAGTTTTAGAGACCTTTCGTATTCACAGTGTGTCCAGTCTCTAGGTTTCCCGTACATTTTATAGCTGTAGTAATATACTCTTCAACCTGGAGAGTTGGGACCCATGGAATGGTTGCCATGCATTATTGCTTTATAGGGTCTGCATTTGCTCACCCAATCTCACCAATCCTCTCAGTCCCATGTGTCCAGCCTTATGCCACATCCAGCTGTCATTGTAGATAGGGTCATTCCAGGTTTCATCAGAGACCCTGAAGGAATTGTAAAGAATTTCCCTGTTTTGTTGTTTTGTTTTTGAAATTCCCTTTTATAGTGGGTTTGAGATGATTCTCGCTGCCATGTTTATGCCAGTCTAGACACACTTGATTCCCTTACGGAGACATATCAATACATAGGTTTTAAGATTCTAACTAATCCAATATATTCCTCTGTGGGAAATATGGGGTTTTGAATCCCTTTCACTGAGGAAGGTGTAAGTCTTGGCTATTCCATAGTTGGTTTTTGAATGGTACCTGTGCTTATATCAAACTCTGGTTTTATGCATCACCCCACCTCTCCTTCCCCCTTAAGCAGGCATAAGATTGTTTTCTAAATGTGAGACTCTGTTCTCTTTCCTAACTCAGTTCATATGTAGCCATGTTTACAGGATGTTCATAAGTGATATCTTATGATAAGTTTCTTTTTCTGTGTGACTTATTTCAGTTAGAATCATCGTACCTGAATCCACTCATTTAGCTGCTACTGGTCTTATGACATTGATGTCATGGCTGAGGGATATTCCATCGTATGTAAGTACCACAATTTTTTGAACCATTTTTATATTTCCTGGGATATTTAATGTGTACCCAAGTTGAGGTTCTTGTAAGCAGTGCAGCCCTAAATTTGAGGGTGGCTCTGTCTTATTGATTTTCAGTTTTCCCAAGGTATATTCCCTAGACTGGAAGTGCCCTTGGCTCTGTCGCTTTCTTGTTTACTTGTTTTATGGAACACAATGCACTCCTCCAGTGAGGCAGTTGGCAATTTACATCCCGCCCATCAGCATAACAAGGCTCCCTGTTCTCCAGGGCCTGTCTAGCCTCTGGTTTTTACCCATTTTGTGGATGTCCCTTTTGACTGGTGGGAAGTGATACTTCTTTTTAGTGCAGATTTGCATTGCCCGCTTGCTTGCTTGGCCAGAAATGCCGTATGCGTTTTCTCCTGAATATATTCAGGAGAAAACACATACGCCATTTGTGGCCAGGTGCATCATTGTCGAAGTTCTGCCCATCTTCCTATGCGTTAAAGGCGATTCCAACGTGGCTCTTGAAATCTGTTTCCTGCTATTCTGCCTCGCTTTCAAGTCCGCCTGGTTGACTTCCCTCAACTGATTTTTGGACGATAGTTGCCCTTTATTACTCTGCCAGTTTGTTAATTGTTGTGTCCCTGAGCTCCATTTTTAACTCGTTTTTTGTGAGCTGAACGCAAGTCCAATATTTTGGTTCAGGACCTATACTGGTTTTTGGTGGGTGGCTGAGACTTTGGTTAATTCTTCTTCCTCCCGGGAAATAAGAAAGACATGTGCCCGTCCAAATGTCTAACAGCTACTCTCTCATTGGTTCTCCCTCTTGCCTTTCATCCTTTGCTAAATTGGCAACATGTGTACACCAGGAGGTTAAAGGTGCTGTCTCTACAAGTTGGGAGATTGATAGTAAAGCAGTTGGAACGTCAAACTGGAGCACAAGGAGAGGGATTATTCCTTGAGTTTTAGAGACCTTTCATATTCACAGTGTGTCCATTCTCTAGGTTTCCTGTACATGTTATAGCTGTAGTAATATTCCCTTCAACCTGGAGAGTTGTGACCAATGGAATGGCTGCCATGCATTATTGCATTAAAGGGTCTGCATTTGCTCACCCAATCTCACAAATCCTCTCAGTCCCATGTGTTCAGCCTTATGCCACATCCAGCTGTCATTATAGATAGGGTCATTCCAGGTTTCATCAGAGACCCTGAAGGAATTGTATAGAATTTCCCTGGTTTTTGTTTTATTTTTGAAATTCCTTTTTATAGTGGGTTTGAGCTGATTCTCACTGCCATGTTTATGCCAGTCTAGACACACTTGATTCCCTGACGGAGACATATCAATACATAGGTTTTAAGATTCTTACTAGTCAGATATATTCCTCTGCAGAAAATATACGTTTTTGAGTCCCTTTCCCCGAGGAAGTTGTAGGTCTTGTCTATTCCATAGTTGGTTTTTGGAACGGTACCTGTGCTTATATCAAACTCTGGTTTTATGCATCACCCCACCTCTCCTTCCCCCTTAAGCAGGCATAAGAGAGTTTTCTAAATGTGAGACACTGTTCTCTTTCCTCACTCACTTCATGTGTAGCCATGTTTACAGGATCTTCTTAAGTGATATCGTATGATAAGATTCTTTTTCTGTGTGACTTATTTCACTTAGAATCATCATACCTGAATCCACTCATTTTGCTGCTACTGGTCTTATGACATTGATTTCATGGCTGAGGGATATTCAATCGTACGTAAATACCACAATTTTTTGAACAATTTTTAACTTTCCTGGGATATTTAAAGTGTACCCAAGTTGAGGTTCTTGTAAGCAGTGCATCCCTAAATTTTGGGGCGGCTCTGTCTTATTGATTTTCAGTTTTCCCAAGGTATATTCCCTAGACTGGAAGTGCCCTTCACTATGTAGCTCTGTTGTTTACTTGTTTTAGGGAACACAGTGCACTCCTCCAGAGAGGCAGTTGCCAACTTACATCCCGCCCATCAGCATAACAAGGCTCCCTGTTCTGCAGGCCCTCTCTTGCCTTTGTGGTTTTTACACATTTTGCCGATGTCCCTTTTGACCGGTGGGAAGGGATACTTCTTTGTAGTGCAGATTTGCATTGCCCGCCTGCTTGCTTGGCCAAAAAGTGTGTATGCGTTTTCTCCAGAATATATTCAGGAGAAAACGAATAAACCATTTTTGGCCAAGTCCATCATTGTCGAAATTGTGCCCCTCTTCCTGTGCTTTACAGGTGATTCCAACGTACCTCTTGAAATCTGTTTCCTGCAATTCTGCCTCGGTTTCAAGTCCGCCTCGTTGCCTTCCTTCAAAATATTTTTGGACGATAGTTGTCCTTTATTACTCTGCCAGTTTGTGAATTGCTGTGCCCCTGAGCTCCATTTATCAAATCGTTGTTTGTGAGCTGACCGCAAGTCCAAAATTTCGGTTCAGGACCTATACTGGTTCCCGGCAGGGGGATGAGTCCTTGGTTAATTATTCTTCCTGCCGGGCAATTAGAGTGACAAATGCCCGTCCAAATGTCTAACAGCTACTCTCTCATTGGTTCTCCCTGTTCCCTTTCATCCTCTGCCAAATTGGCAACCTGTGTTATCCAGGAGGTTAAAGGGGCTGTCTCTCCAAGTTGAGAGATGGATAGTAAAGCAGTTGGAAAGTCAAAGTGGAGCAGCAGGAGAGGGACAATTAGTTGAGTTTTAGAAACCTTTCGTATACACAGTGTGTCCATTCTCTAGGTTTCACGTACATGTTATAGCTGTAGTAATATTCCCTTCCACCTGGAGAGTTTGGAACCATGGAATGGAGGCCATGCATTATTGCTTTAAACTGTCTGTGTTTGCTCACCCAGTCTCACCAATCCTCTCAGTCCCAAATGTCCAGCATTATGCCAAATCAAGCTGTAGTTGTAGATAGGTTCATTTCAGGTTTCATCAGAGACCCTGAAGGAATTGTAAAGAATTTCCCTGTTTTGTTGTTTGGTTATTGAAATTCCTTTTTATAGTGAGTTTGAGCTGATTCCCACTGCATTTTTATGCCAGTCTAGACACACTTGATCCCTTACGGAGACATATCAATATATAGGTTTGAAGATTCTTACTAGTCAGATATATTCCTCTGAGGGAAGTATGGGGTGTTGATTCCTTTTCAGTGAGGAAGGTGTAGATCTTTTCTATTCTGTATTTGGTTTCTGGAATGGAGCCTTTACTAATATCAAACTCTGGTTTTATGCAACACCCCACCTCTCCTTACCCCTTAAGCAGGTGAAGGAGTGTTTTCTAAATGTGAGACTCTCTTCTCTTTACTAACTCAGTTCATGTGTAGCCATGTTTACATGACCTTCATAAGTGATATCTTATGCTAAGTTTATTTTACTCTGTGACTAATTTAACTTAGAATCCTCGTAACTGAATCCACAAAATTTGCTGCTACTGGCCTGATGACATTGATTTCATGGCAGAGAAATATTCCATCGTATGTAATTACCACAATCTCTTGAAAAAATTTTGTCTTTCCTGGGATATTTAAGGTGTAGCCTAGTTGAGGTTCTTGTAAGCAGTGCAGCCCTAAATTTTGGGGTGGCTCTGTCTTACTGATTTTCAGTTTTCCCAAGGTATATACCCTAGACTGGAAGTGCCCTTGTCTCTGTAGCTCTGTTGTTTTCTTGTTTTAGGGAACAAAATGCACTCCTCCAGAGAGGCAGTTGGCAATTTACATCCCGCCCATCAGCATAACAAGGCTCCCTGTTCTCCAGGCCCTGTCTTGCCTTTCTGCTTTTTACCCATTTTGTGGATATCCCTTTTGACCTGTGGGAAGTGATACTTCTTTGTAGTGCAGATTTGCATTGCCCGCTTGCTTGCTTGGCCAAAAAGGGCGTATGCGTTTTCTCCTGAATATACTCAGGAGAAAATGCATACGCCCTTTTTGGCCACGTGCATCATTTTCGAAGTTGTGCCCCTCTTCCTGTGCTTTAAAAGCGATTCCAACGTATCTGTTGAAATCTGTTTCCTTCTATTCTGCCTCGCTTTCAAATCCGCCTCGTTGCCTTCCCTCAACAGATTTTTGTACGATAATTGTCCTTTATTACTCTACCAGTTTGTGAATTGCTGTGCCCCTGAGCTCCATAATTTAACTCGTTTATTGTGAGCTGAACGCAAGTCCAATATTTTGGTTCAGGACCTATACTGGTTTGCGGTGGGTGCTTAGACTTTGGTTAATTCTTCTTCCTCCCGGGAAATAAGAGTGACATGTGCCCGTCCAAATGCCTAACAGCTACTCTCTCATTGGTTCTCCCTCTTCCCTTTCATCCTCTGCCAAATTGGCAACCTGTGCAAAACAGGAGGTTAAAGGTGCAGTCTCTCCAAGCTGGGAGATTGATAGTAAAGCAGTTGGAAAGTCAAACCTGAGCACCAGCAGAGGGACTATTCGTTGAGTTTTAGAGACCTTTCGTATTCACAGTGTGTCCAGTCTCTAGGTTTCCCGTACATTTTATAGCTGTAGTAATATACTCTTCAACCTGGAGAGTTGGGACCCATGGAATGGTTGCCATGCATTATTGCTTTATAGGGTCTGCATTTGCTCACCCAATCTCACCAATCCTCTCAGTCCCATGTGTCCAGCCTTATGCCACATCCAGCTGTCATTGTAGATAGGGTCATTCCAGGTTTCATCAGAGACCCTGAAGGAATTGTAAAGAATTTCCCTGTTTTGTTGTTTTGTTTTTGAAATTCCCTTTTATAGTGGGTTTGAGATGATTCTCGCTGCCATGTTTATGCCAGTCTAGACACACTTGATTCCCTTACGGAGACATATCAATACATAGGTTTTAAGATTCTAACTAATCCAATATATTCCTCTGTGGGAAATATGGGGTTTTGAATCCCTTTCACTGAGGAAGGTGTAAGTCTTGGCTATTCCATAGTTGGTTTTTGAATGGTACCTGTGCTTATATTAAACCCTGGTTTTATGCATCACCCCACCTCTCCTTCCCCCTTAAGCAGGCATAAGATTGTTTTCTAAATGTGAGACTCTGTTCTCTTTCCTAACTCAGTTCATATGTAGCCATGTTTACAGGATGTTCATAAGTGATATCTTATGATAAGTTTCTTTTTCTGTGTGACTTATTTCAGTTAGAATCATCGTACCTGAATCCACTCATTTAGCTGCTACTGGTCTTATGACATTGATTTCATGGCTGAGGGATATTCCATCGTATGTAAGTACCACAATTTTTTGAACCATTTTTATATTTCCTGGGATATTTAATGTGTACCCAAGTTGAGGTTCTTGTAAGCAGTGCAGCCCTAAATTTGAGGGTGGCTCTGTCTTATTGATTTTCAGTTTTCCCAAGGTATATTCCCTAGACTGGAAGTGCCCTTGGCTCTGTAGCTTTCTTGTTTACTTGTTTTAGGGAACACAATGCACTCCTCCAGTGAGGCAGTTCGCAATTTACATCCCTCCCATCAGCATAACAAGGCTCCCTGTTCTCCAGGGCCTGTCTAGCCTCTGGTTTTTACCCATTTTGTGGATGTCCCTTTTGACTGGTGGGAAGTGATACTTCTTTTTAGTGCAGATTTGCATTGCCCGCTTGCTTGCTTGGCCAGAAATGCCGTATGCGTTTTCTCCTGAATATATTCAGGAGAAAACGCATACGCCATTAGTGGCCAGGTGCATCATTGTCGAAGTTCTGCCCATCTTCCTATGCTTTAAAGGCAATTCCAACGTGGCTCTTGAAATCTGTTTCATGATATTCTGCCTCGCTTTCAAGTCCGCCTGGTTGACTTCCCTCAACTGATTTTTGGACGATAGTTGCCCTTTATTACTCTGCCAGTTTGTTAATTGTTGTGTCCCTGAGCTCCATTTTTAACTCGTTTTTTGTGAGCTGAACGCAAGTCCAATATTTTGGTTCAGGACCTATACTGGTTTTTGGTGGGTGGCTGAGACTTTGGTTAATTCTTCTTCCTCCCGGGAAATAAGAAAGACATGTTCCCGTCCAAATGTCTAACAGCTACTCTCTCATTGGTTCTCCCTCTTGCCTTTCATCCTTTGCTAAATTGGCAACATGTGTACACCAGGAGGTTAAAGGTGCTGTCTCTACAAGTTGGGAGATTGATAGTAAAGCAGTTGGAACGTCAAACTGGAGCACAAGAAGAGGGATTATTCCTTGAGTTTTAGAGACCTTTCATATTCACAGTGTGTCCATTCTCTAGGTTTCCTGTACATGTTATAGCTGTAGTAATATTCCCTTCAACCTGGAGAGTTGTGACCAATGGAATGGCTGCCATGCATTATTGCATTAAAGGGTCTGCATTTGCTCACCCAATCTCACAAATCCTCTCAGTCCCATGTGTTCAGCCTTATGCCACATCCAGCTGTCATTATAGATAGGGTCATTCCAGGTTTCATCAGAGACCCTGAAGGAATTGTATAGAATTCCCCTGGTTTTTGTTTTATTTTTGAAATTCCTTTTTATAGTGGGTTTGAGCTGATTCTCACTGCCATGTTTATGCCAGTCTAGACACACTTGATTCCCTGACGGAGACATATCAATACATAGGTTTTAAGATTCTTACTAGTCAGATATATTCCTCTGCAGAAAATATACGTTTTTGAGTCCCTTTCCCCGAGGAAGTTGTAGGTCTTGTCTATTCCATAGTTGGTTTTTGGAACGGTACCTGTGCTTATATCAAACTCTGGTTTTATGCATCACCCCACCTCTCCTTCCCCCTTAAGCAGGCATAAGAGAGTTTTCTAAATGTGAGACACTGTTCTCTTTCCTCACTCACTTCATGTGTAGCCATGTTTACAGGATCTTCTTAAGTGATATCGTATGATAAGATTCTTTTTCTGTGTGACTTATTTCACTTAGAATCATCATACCTGAATCCACTCATTTTGCTGCTACTGGTCTTATGACATTGATTTCATGGCTGAGGGATATTCCATCGTACGTAAATACCACAATTTTTTGAACAATTTTTAACTTTCCTGGGATATTTAAAGTGTACCCAAGTTGAGGTTCTTGTAAGCAGTGCATCCCTAAATTTTGGGGCGGCTCTGTCTTATTGATTTTCAGTTTTCCCAAGGTATATTCCCTAGACTGGAAGTGCCCTTCACTATGTAGCTCTGTTGTTTACTTGTTTTAGGGAACACAGTGCACTCCTCCAGAGAGGCAGTTGCCAACTTACATCCCGCCCATCAGCATAACAAGGCTCCCTGTTCTGCAGGCCCTCTCTTGCCTTTGTGGTTTTTACACATTTTGCCGATGTCCCTTTTGACCGGTGGGAAGGGATACTTCTTTGTAGTGCAGATTTGCATTGCCCGCCTGCTTGCTTGGCCGAAAAGTGTGTATGCGTTTTCTCCAGAATATATTCAGGAGAAAACGAATAAACCATTTTTGGCCAAGTCCATCATTGTCGAAATTGTGCCCCTCTTCCTGTGCTTTACAGGTGATTCCAACGTACCTCTTGAAATCTGTTTCCTGCAATTCTGCCTCGGTTTCAAGTCCGCCTCGTTGCCTTCCTTCAAAATATTTTTGGACGATAGTTGTCCTTTATTACTCTGCCAGTTTGTGAATTGCTGTGCCCCTGAGCTCCATTTATCAAATCGTTGTTTGTGAGCTGACCACAAGTCCAAAATTTCGGTTCAGGACCGATACTGGTTCCCGGCAGGGGGATGAGTCCTTGGTTACTTATTCTTCCTGCCGGGCAATTAGAGTGACAAAT
Source organism: Mesoplodon mirus (assembly GCF_964341445.2). Classification (NCBI taxonomy): domain Eukaryota; kingdom Metazoa; phylum Chordata; class Mammalia; order Artiodactyla; family Ziphiidae; genus Mesoplodon; species Mesoplodon mirus. Next base: position 830,928 of record NW_028295619.1, on the reverse strand, counting down.
GCCCGTCCAAATGTCTAACAGCTACTCTCTCATTGGTTCTCCCTGTTCCCTTTCATCCTCTGCCAAATTGGCAACCTGTGTTATCCAGGAGGTTAAAGGGGCTGTCTCTCCAAGTTGAGAGATGGATAGTAAAGCAGTTGGAAAGTCAAAGTGGAGCAGCAGGAGAGGGACAATTAGTTGAGTTTTAGAAACCTTTCGTATACACAGTGTGTCCATTCTCTAGGTTTCACGTACATGTTATAGCTGTAGTAATATTCCCTTCCACCTGGAGAGTTTGGAACCATGGAATGGAGGCCATGCATTATTGCTTTAAACTGTCTGTGTTTGCTCACCCAGTCTCACCAATCCTCTCAGTCCCAAATGTCCAGCATTATGCCAAATCAAGCTGTAGTTGTAGATAGGTTCATTTCAGGTTTCATCAGAGACCCTGAAGGAATTGTAAAGAATTTCCCTGTTTTGTTGTTTGGTTATTGAAATTCCTTTTTATAGTGAGTTTGAGCTGATTCCCACTGCATTTTTATGCCAGTCTAGACACACTTGATCCCTTACGGAGACATATCAATATATAGGTTTGAAGATTCTTACTAGTCAGATATATTCCTCTGAGGGAAGTATGGGGTGTTGATTCCTTTTCAGTGAGGAAGGTGTGGATCTTTTCTATTCTGTATTTGGTTTCTGGAATGGAGCCTTTACTAATATCAAACTCTGGTTTTATGCAACACCCCACCTCTCCTTACCCCTTAAGCAGGTGTAAGAGTGTTTTCTAAATGTGAGACTCTCTTCTCTTTACTAACTCAGTTCATGTGTAGCCATGTTTACATGACCTTCATAAGTGATATCTTATGCTAAGTTTATTTTACTCTGTGACTAATTTAACTTAGAATCTTCGTAACTGAATCCACTAAATTTGCTGCTACTGGCCTGATGACATTGATTTCATGGCAGAGAAATATTCCATCGTATGTAATTACCACAATCTCTTGAAAAAATTTTGTCTTTCCTGGGATATTTAAGGTGTAGCCTAGTTGAGGTTCTTGTAAGCAGTGCAGCCCTAAATTTTGGGGTGGCTCTGTCTTACTGATTTTCAGTTTTCCCAAGGTATATACCCTAGACTGGAAGTGCCCTTTTCTCTGTAGCTCTGTTGTTTACTTGTTTTAGGGAACAAAATGCACTCCTCCAGAGAGGCAGTTGGCAATTTACATCCCGCCCATCAGCATAACAAGGCTCCCTGTTCTCCAGGCCCTGTCTTGCCTTTCTGCTTTTTACCCATTTTGTGGATATCCCTTTTGACCTGTGGGAAGTGATACTTCTTTGTAGTGCAGATTTGCATTGCCCGCTTGCTTGCTTGGCCAAAAAGGGCGTATGCGTTTTCTCCTGAATATACTCAGGAGAAAATGCATACGCACTTTTTGGCCAAGTGCATCATTTTCGAAGTTGTGCCCCTCTTCCTGTGCTTTAAAAGCGATTCCAACGTATCTGTTGAAATCTGTTTCCTTCTATTCTGCCTCGCTTTCAAATCCGCCTCGTTGCCTTCCCTCAACAGATTTTTGTACGATAATTGTCCTTTATTACTCTACCAGTTTGTGAATTGCTGTGCCCCTGAGCTCCATAATTTAACTCGTTTATTGTGAGCTGAACGCAAGTCCAATATTTTGGTTCAGGACCTATACTGGTTTGCGGTGGGTGCTTAGACTTTGGTTAATTCTTCTTCCTCCCGGGAAATAAGAGTGACATGTGCCCGTCCAAATGCCTAACAGCTACTCTCTCATTGGTTCTCCCTCTTCCCTTTCATCCTCTGCCAAATTGGCAACCTGTGCAAAACAGGAGGTTAAAGGTGCAGTCTCTCCAAGCTGGGAGATTGATAGTAAAGCAGTTGGAAAGTCAAACCTGAGCACCAGCAGAGGGACTATTCGTTGAGTTTTAGAGACCTTTCGTATTCACAGTGTGTCCAGTCTCTAGGTTTCCCGTACATTTTATAGCTGTAGTAATATACTCTTCAACCTGGAGAGTTGGGACCCATGGAATGGTTGCCATGCATTATTGCTTTGTAGGGTCTGCATTTGCTCACCCAATCTCACCAATCCTCTCAGTCCCATGTGTCCAGCCTTATGCCACATCCAGCTGTCATTGTAGATAGGGTCATTCCAGGTTTCATCAGAGACCCTGAAGGAATTGTAAAGAATTTCCCTGTTTTGTTGTTTTGTTTTTGAAATTCCCTTTTATAGTGGGTTTGAGATGATTCTCGCTGCCATGTTTATGCCAGTCTAGACACACTTGATTCCCTTACGGAGACATATCAATACATAGGTTTTAAGATTCTAACTAATCCAATATATTCCTCTGTGGGAAATATGGGGTTTTGAATCCCTTTCACTGAGGAAGGTGTAAGTCTTGGCTATTCCATAGTTGGTTTTTGAATGGTACCTGTGCTTATATCAAACTCTGGTTTTATGCATCACCCCACCTCTCCTTCCCCCTTAAGCAGGCATAAGAGTGTTTTCTAAATGTGAGACTCTGTTCTCTTTCCTAACTCAGTTCATATGTAGCCATGTTTACAGGATGTTCATAAGTGATATCTTATGATAAGTTTCTTTTTCTGTGTGACTTATTTCAGTAAGAATCATCGTACCTGAATCCACTCATTTAGCTGCTACTGGTCTTATGACATTGATGTCATGGCTGAGGGATATTCCATCGTATGTAAGTACCACAATTTTTTGAACCATTTTTATATTTCCTGGGATATTTAATGTGTACCCAAGTTGAGGTTCTTGTAAGCAGTGCAGCCCTAAATTTGAGGGTGGCTCTGTCTTATTGATTTTCAGTTTTCCCAAGGTATATTCCCTAGACTGGAAGTGCCCTTGGCTCTGTCGCTTTCTTGTTTACTTGTTTTAGGGAACACAATGCACTCCTCCAGTGAGGCAGTTGGCAATTTACATCCCGCCCATCAGCATAACAAGGCTCCCTGTTCTCCAGGGCCTGTCTAGCCTCTGGTTTTTACCCATTTTGTGGATGTCCCTTTTGACTGGTGGGAAGTGATACTTCTTTTTAGTGCAGATTTGCATTGCCCGCTTGCTTGCTTGGCCAGAAATGCCGTATGCGTTTTCTCCTGAATATATTCAGGAGAAAACACATACGCCATTTGTGGCCAGGTGCATCATTGTCGAAGTTCTGCCCATCTTCCTATGCGTTAAAGGCGATTCCAACGTGGCTCTTGAAATCTGTTTCCTGCTATTCTGCCTCGCTTTCAAGTCCGCCTGGTTGACTTCCCTCAACTGATTTTTGGACGATAGTTGCCCTTTATTACTCTGCCAGTTTGTTAATTGTTGTGTCCCTGAGCTCCATTTTTAACTCGTTTTTTGTGAGCTGAACGCAAGTCCAATATTTTGGTTCAGGACCTATACTGGTTTTTGGTGGGTGGCTGAGACTTTGGTTAATTCTTCTTCCTCCCGGGAAATAAGAAAGACATGTGCCCGTCCAAATGTCTAACAGCTACTCTCTCATTGGTTCTCCCTCTTGCCTTTCATCCTTTGCTAAATTGGCAACATGTGTACACCAGGAGGTTAAAGGTGCTGTCTCTACAAGTTGGGAGATTGATAGTAAAGCAGTTGGAACGTCAAACTGGAGCACAAGGAGAGGGATTATTCCTTGAGTTTTAGAGACCTTTCATATTCACAGTGTGTCCATTCTCTAGGTTTCCTGTACATGTTATAGCTGTAGTAATATTCCCTTCAACCTGGAGAGTTGTGACCAATGGAATGGCTGCCATGCATTATTGCATTAAAGGGTCTGCATTTGCTCACCCAATCTCACAAATCCTCTCAGTCCCATGTGTTCAGCCTTATGCCACATCCAGCTGTCATTATAGATAGGGTCATTCCAGGTTTCATCAGAGACCCTGAAGGAATTGTATAGAATTCCCCTGGTTTTTGTTTTATTTTTGAAATTCCTTTTTATAGTGGGTTTGAGCTGATTCTCACTGCCATGTTTATGCCAGTCTAGACACACTTGATTCCCTGACGGAGACATATCAATACATAGGTTTTAAGATTCTTACTAGTCAGATATATTCCTCTGCAGAAAATATACGTTTTTGAGTCCCTTTCCCCGAGGAAGTTGTAGGTCTTGTCTATTCCATAGTTGGTTTTTGGAACGGTACCTGTGCTTATATCAAACTCTGGTTTTATGCATCACCCCACCTCTCCTTCCCCCTTAAGCAGGCATAAGAGAGTTTTCTAAATGTGAGACACTGTTCTCTTTCCTCACTCACTTCATGTGTAGCCATGTTTACAGGATCTTCTTAAGTGATATCGTATGATAAGATTCTTTTTCTGTGTGACTTATTTCACTTAGAATCATCATACCTGAATCCACTCATTTTGCTGCTACTGGTCTTATGACATTGATTTCATGGCTGAGGGATATTCCATCGTACGTAAATACCACAATTTTTTGAACAATTTTTAACTTTCCTGGGATATTTAAAGTGTACCCAAGTTGAGGTTCTTGTAAGCAGTGCATCCCTAAATTTTGGGGCGGCTCTGTCTTATTGATTTTCAGTTTTCCCAAGGTATATTCCCTAGACTGGAAGTGCCCTTCACTATGTAGCTCTGTTGTTTACTTGTTTTAGGGAACACAGTGCACTCCTCCAGAGAGGCAGTTGCCAACTTACATCCCGCCCATCAGCATAACAAGGCTCCCTGTTCTGCAGGCCCTCTCTTGCCTTTGTGGTTTTTACACATTTTGCCGATGTCCCTTTTGACCGGTGGGAAGGGATACTTCTTTGTAGTGCAGATTTGCATTGCCCGCCTGCTTGCTTGGCCGAAAAGTGTGTATGCGTTTTCTCCAGAATATATTCAGGAGAAAACGAATAAACCATTTTTGGCCAAGTCCATCATTGTCGAAATTGTGCCCCTCTTCCTGTGCTTTACAGGTGATTCCAACGTACCTCTTGAAATCTGTTTCCTGCAATTCTGCCTCGGTTTCAAGTCTGCCTCGTTGCCTTCCTTCAAAATATTTTTGGACGATAGTTGTCCTTTATTACTCTGCCAGTTTGTGAATTGCTGTGCCCCTGAGCTCCATTTATCAAATCGTTGTTTGTGAGCTGACCACAAGTCCAAAATTTCGGTTCAGGACCGATACTGGTTCCCGGCAGGGGGATGAGTCCTTGGTTACTTATTCTTCCTGCCGGGCAATTAGAGTGACAAATGCCCGTCCAAATGTCTAACAGCTACTCTCTCATTGGTTCTCCCTGTTCCCTTTCATCCTCTGCCAAATTGGCAACCTGTGTTATCCAGGAGGTTAAAGGGGCTGTCTCTCCAAGTTGAGAGTTGGATAGTAAAGCAGTTGGAAAGTCAAAGTGGAGCACCAGGAGAGGGACAATTAGTTGAGTTTTAGAAACCTTTCGTATACACAGTGTGTCCATTCTCTAGGTTTCACGTACATGTTATAGCTGTAGTAATATTCCCTTCCACCTGGAGAGTTTGGAACCATGGAATGGAGGCCATGCATTATTGCTTTAAACTGTCTGTGTTTGCTCACCCAGTCTCACCAATCCTCTCAGTCCCAAATGTCCAGCATTATGCCAAATCAAGCTGTAGTTGTAGATAGGTTCATTTCAGGTTTCATCAGAGACCCTGAAGGAATTGTAAAGAATTTCCCTGTTTTGTTGTTTGGTTATTGAAATTCCTTTTTATAGTGAGTTTGAGCTGATTCCCACTGCATTTTTATGCCAGTCTAGACACACTTGATCCCTTACGGAGACATATCAATATATAGGTTTGAAGATTCTTACTAGTCAGATATATTCCTCTGAGGGAAGTATGGGGTGTTGATTCCTTTTCAGTGAGGAAGGTGTGGATCTTTTCTATTCTGTATTTGGTTTCTGGAATGGAGCCTTTACTAATATCAAACTCTGGTTTTATGCAACACCCCACCTCTCCTTACCCCTTAAGCAGGTGTAAGAGTGTTTTCTAAATGTGAGACTCTCTTCTCTTTACTAACTCAGTTCATGTGTAGCCATGTTTACATGACCTTCATAAGTGATATCTTATGCTAAGTTTATTTTACTCTGTGACTAATTTAACTTAGAATCCTCGTAACTGAATCCACTAAATTTGCTGCTACTGGCCTGATGACATTGATTTCATGGCAGAGAAATATTCCATCGTATGTAATTACCACAATCTCTTGAAAAAATTTTGTCTTTCCTGGGATATTTAAGGTGTAGCCTAGTTGAGGTTCTTGTAAGCAGTGCAGCCCTAAATTTTGGGGTGGCTCTGTCTTACTGATTTTCAGTTTTCCCAAGGTATATACCCTAGACTGGAAGGGCCCTTTTCTCTGTAGCTCTGTTGTTTACTTGTTTTAGGGAACAAAATGCACTCCTCCAGAGAGGCAGTTGGCAATTTACATCCCGCCCATCAGCATAACAAGGCTCCCTGTTCTCCAGGCCCTGTCTTGCCTTTCTGCTTTTTACCCATTTTGTGGATATCCCTTTTGACCTGTGGGAAGTGATACTTCTTTGTAGTGCAGATTTGCATTGCCCGCTTGCTTGCTTGGCCAAAAAGGGCGTATGCGTTTTCTCCTGAATATACTCAGGAGAAAATGCATACGCCCTTTTTGGCCAAGTGCATCATTTTCGAAGTTGTGCCCCTCTTCCTGTGCTTTAAAAGCGATTCCAACGTATCTGTTGAAATCTGTTTCCTTCTATTCTGCCTCGCTTTCAAATCCGCCTCGTTGCCTTCCCTCAACAGATTTTTGTACGATAATTGTCCTTTATTACTCTACCAGTTTGTGAATTGCTGTGCCCCTGAGCTCCATAATTTAACTCGTTTATTGTGAGCTGAACGCAAGTCCAATATTTTGGTTCAGGACCTATACTGGTTTGCGGTGGGTGCTTAGACTTTGGTTAATTCTTCTTCCTCCCGGGAAATAAGAGTGACATGTGCCCGTCCAAATGCCTAACAGCTACTCTCTCATTGGTTCTCCCTCTTCCCTTTCATCCTCTGCCAAATTGGCAACCTGTGCAAAACAGGAGGTTAAAGGTGCAGTCTCTCCAAGCTGGGAGATTGATAGTAAAGCAGTTGGAAAGTCAAACCTGAGCACCAGCAGAGGGACTATTCGTTGAGTTTTAGAGACCTTTCGTATTCACAGTGTGTCCAGTCTCTAGGTTTCCCGTACATTTTATAGCTGTAGTAATATACTCTTCAACCTGGAGAGTTGGGACCCATGGAATGGTTGCCATGCATTATTGCTTTATAGGGTCTGCATTTGCTCACCCAATCTCACCAATCCTCTCAGTCCCATGTGTCCAGCCTTATGCCACATCCAGCTGTCATTGTAGATAGGGTCATTCCAGGTTTCATCAGAGACCCTGAAGGAATTGTAAAGAATTTCCCTGTTTTGTTGTTTTGTTTTTGAAATTCCCTTTTATAGTGGGTTTGAGATGATTCTCGCTGCCATGTTTATGCCAGTCTAGACACACTTGATTCCCTTACGGAGACATATCAATACATAGGTTTTAAGATTCTAACTAATCCAATATATTCCTCTGTGGGAAATATGGGGTTTTGAATCCCTTTCACTGAGGAAGGTGTAAGTCTTGGCTATTCCATAGTTGGTTTTTGAATGGTACCTGTGCTTATATTAAACCCTGGTTTTATGCATCACCCCACCTCTCCTTCCCCCTTAAGCAGGCATAAGAGTGTTTTCTAAATGTGAGACTCTGTTCTCTTTCCTAACTCAGTTCATATGTAGCCATGTTTACAGGATGTTCATAAGTGATATCTTATGATAAGTTTCTTTTTCTGTGTGACTTATTTCAGTTAGAATCATCGTACCTGAATCCACTCATTTAGCTGCTACTGGTCTTATGACATTGATGTCATGGCTGAGGGATATTCCATCGTATGTAAGTACCACAATTTTTTGAACCATTTTTATATTTCCTGGGATATTTAATGTGTACCCAAGTTGAGGTTCTTGTAAGCAGTGCATCCCTAAATTTTGGGGCGGCTCTGTCTTATTGATTTTCAGTTTTCCCAAGGTATATTCCCTAGACTGGAAGTGCCCTTGGCTCTGTCGCTTTCTTGTTTACTTGTTTTAGGGAACACAATGCACTCCTCCAGTGAGGCAGTTGGCAATTTACATCCCGCCCATCAGCATAACAAGGCTCCCTGTTCTCCAGGGCCTGTCTAGCCTCTGGTTTTTACCCATTTTGTGGATGTCCCTTTTGACTGGTGGGAAGTGATACTTCTTTTTAGTGCAGATTTGCATTGCCCGCTTGCTTGCTTGGCCAGAAATGCCGTATGCGTTTTCTCCTGAATATATTCAGGAGAAAACACATACGCCATTTGTGGCCAGGTGCATCATTGTCGAAGTTCTGCCCATCTTCCTATGCGTTAAAGGCGATTCCAACGTGGCTCTTGAAATCTGTTTCCTGCTATTCTGCCTCGCTTTCAAGTCTGCCTGGTTGACTTCCCTCAACTGATTTTTGGACGATAGTTGCCCTTTATTACTCTGCCAGTTTGTTAATTGTTGTGTCCCTGAGCTCCATTTTTAACTCGTTTTTTGTGAGCTGAACGCAAGTCCAATATTTTGGTTCAGGACCTATACTGGTTTTTGGTGGGTGGCTGAGACTTTGGTTAATTCTTCTTCCTCCCGGGAAATAAGAAAGACATGTGCCCGTCCAAATGTCTAACAGCTACTCTCTCATTGGTTCTCCCTCTTGCCTTTCATCCTTTGCTAAATTGGCAACATGTGTACACCAGGAGGTTAAAGGTGCTGTCTCTACAAGTTGGGAGATTGATAGTAAAGCAGTTGGAACATCAAACTGGAGCACAAGGAGAGGGATTATTCCTTGAGTTTTAGAGACCTTTCATATTCACAGTGTGTCCATTCTCTAGGTTTCCTGTACATGTTATAGCTGTAGTAATATTCCCTTCAACCTGGAGAGTTGTGACCAATGGAATGGCTGCCATGCATTATTGCATTAAAGGGTCTGCATTTGCTCACCCAATCTCACAAATCCTCTCAGTCCCATGTGTTCAGCCTTATGCCACATCCAGCTGTCATTATAGATAGGGTCATTCCAGGTTTCATCAGAGACCCTGAAGGAATTGTATAGAATTTCCCTGGTTTTTGTTTTATTTTTGAAATTCCTTTTTATAGTGGGTTTGAGCTGATTCTCACTGCCATGTTTATGCCAGTCTAGACACACTTGATTCCCTGACGGAGACATATCAATACATAGGTTTTAAGATTCTTACTAGTCAGATATATTCCTCTGCAGAAAATATACGTTTTTGAGTCCCTTTCCCCGAGGAAGTTGTAGGTCTTGTCTATTCCATAGTTGGTTTTTGGAACGGTACCTGTGCTTATATCAAACTCTGGTTTTATGCATCACCCCACCTCTCCTTCCCCCTTAAGCAGGCATAAGAGAGTTTTCTAAATGTGAGACACTGTTCTCTTTCCTCACTCACTTCATGTGTAGCCATGTTTACAGGATCTTCTTAAGTGATATCGTATGATAAGATTCTTTTTCTGTGTGACTTATTTCACTTAGAATCATCATACCTGAATCCACTCATTTTGCTGCTACTGGTCTTATGACATTGATTTCATGGCTGAGGGATATTCAATCGTACGTAAATACCACAATTTTTTGAACAATTTTTAACTTTCCTGGGATATTTAAAGTGTACCCAAGTTGAGGTTCTTGTAAGCAGTGCATCCCTAAATTTTGGGGCCGCTCTGTCTTATTGATTTTCAGTTTTCCCAAGGTATATTCCCTAGACTGGAAGTGCCCTTCACTATGTAGCTCTGTTGTTTACTTGTTTTAGGGAACACAGTGCACTCCTCCAGAGAGGCAGTTGCCAACTTACATCCCGCCCATCAGCATAACAAGGCTCCCTGTTCTGCAGGCCCTCTCTTGCCTTTGTGGCTTTTACACATTTTGCCGATGTCCCTTTTGACCGGTGGGAAGGGATACTTCTTTGTAGTGCAGATTTGCATTGCCCGCCTGCTTGCTTGGCCAAAAAGTGTGTATGCGTTTTCTCCAGAATATATTCAGGAGAAAACGAATAAACCATTTTTGGCCAAGTCCATCATTGTCGAAATTGTGCCCCTCTTCCTGTGCTTTACAGGTGATTCCAACGTACCTCTTGAAATCTGTTTCCTGCAATTCTGCCTCGGTTTCAAGTCCGCCTCGTTGCCTTCCTTCAAAATATTTTTGGACGATAGTTGTCCTTTATTACTCTGCCAGTTTGTGAATTGCTGTGCCCCTGAGCTCCATTTATCAAATCGTTGTTTGTGAGCTGACCGCAAGTCCAAAATTTCGGTTCAGGACCTATACTGGTTCCCGGCAGGGGGATGAGTCCTTGGTTAATTATTCTTCCTGCCGGGCAATTAGAGTGACAAATGCCCGTCCAAATGTCTAACAGCTACTCTCTCATTGGTTCTCCCTGTTCCCTTTCATCCTCTGCCAAATTGGCAACCTGTGTTATCCAGGAGGTTAAAGGGGCTGTCTCTCCAAGTTGAGAGATGGATAATAAAGCAGTTGGAAAGTCAAAGTGGAGCAGCAGGAGAGGGACAATTAGTTGAGTTTTAGAAACCTTTCGTATACACAGTGTGTCCATTCTCTAGGTTTCACGTACATGTTATAGCTGTAGTAATATTCCCTTCCACCTGGAGAGTTTGGAACCATGGAATGGAGGCCATGCATTATTGCTTTAAACTGTCTGTGTTTGCTCACCCAGTCTCACCAATCCTCTCAGTCCCAAATGTCCAGCATTATGCCAAATCAAGCTGTAGTTGTAGATAGGTTCATTTCAGGTTTCATCAGAGACCCTGAAGGAATTGTAAAGAATTTCCCTGTTTTGTTGTTTGGTTATTGAAATTCCTTTTTATAGTGAGTTTGAGCTGATTCCCACTGCATTTTTATGCCAGTCTAGACACACTTGATCCCTTACGGAGACATATCAATATATAGGTTTGAAGATTCTTACTAGTCAGATATATTCCTCTGAGGGAAGTATGGGGTGTTGATTCCTTTTCAGTGAGGAAGGTGTGGATCTTTTCTATTCTGTATTTGGTTTCTGGAATGGAGCCTTTACTAATATCAAACTCTGGTTTTATGCAACACCCCACCTCTCCTTACCCCTTAAGCAGGTGTAAGAGTGTTTTCTAAATGTGAGACTCTCTTCTCTTTACTAACTCAGTTCATGTGTAGCCATGTTTACATGACCTTCATAAGTGATATCTTATGCTAAGTTTATTTTACTCTGTGACTAATTTAACTTAGAATCCTCGTAACTGAATCCACAAAATTTGCTGCTACTGGCCTGATGACATTGATTTCATGGCAGAGAAATATTCCATCGTATGTAATTACCACAATCTCTTGAAAAAATTTTGTCTTTCCTGGGATATTTAAGGTGTAGCCTAGTTGAGGTTCTTGTAAGCAGTGCAGCCCTAAATTTTGGGGTGGCTCTGTCTTACTGATTTTCAGTTTTCCCAAGGTATATACCCTAGACTGGAAGTGCCCTTGTCTCTGTAGCTCTGTTGTTTACTTGTTTTAGGGAACAAAATGCACTCCTCCAGAGAGGCAGTTGGCAATTTACATCCCGCCCATCAGCATAACAAGGCTCCCTGTTCTCCAGGCCCTGTCTTGCCTTTCTGCTTTTTACCCATTTTGTGGATATCCCTTTTGACCTGTGGGAAGTGATACTTCTTTGTAGTGCAGATTTGCATTGCCCGCTTGCTTGCTTGGCCAAAAAGGGCGTATGCGTTTTCTCCTGAATATACTCAGGAGAAAATGCATACGCCCTTTTTGGCCAAGTGCATCATTTTCGAAGTTGTGCCCCTCTTCCTGTGCTTTAAAAGCGATTCCAACGTATCTGTTGAAATCTGTTTCCTTCTATTCTGCCTCGCTTTCAAATCCGCCTCGTTGCCTTCCCTCAACAGATTTTTGTACGATAATTGTCCTTTATTACTCTACCAGTTTGTGAATTGCTGTGCCCCTGAGCTCCATAATTTAACTCGTTTATTGTGAGCTGAACGCAAGTCCAATATTTTGGTTCAGGACCTATACTGGTTTGCGGTGGGTGCTTAGACTTTGGTTAATTCTTCTTCCTCCCGGGAAATAAGAGTGACATGTGCCCGTCCAAATGCCTAACAGCTACTCTCTCATTGGTTCTCCCTCTTCCCTTTCATCCTCTGCCAAATTGGCAACCTGTGCAAAACAGGAGGTTAAAGGTGCAGTCTCTCCAAGCTGGGAGATTGATAGTAAAGCAGTTGGAAAGTCAAACCTGAGCACCAGCAGAGGGACTATTCGTTGAGTTTTAGAGACCTTTCGTATTCACAGTGTGTCCAGTCTCTAGGTTTCCCGTACATTTTATAGCTGTAGTAATATACTCTTCAACCTGGAGAGTTGGGACCCATGGAATGGTTGCCATGCATTATTGCTTTATAGGGTCTGCATTTGCTCACCCAATCTCACCAATCCTCTCAGTCCCATGTGTCCAGCCTTATGCCACATCCAGCTGTCATTGTAGATAGGGTCATTCCAGGTTTCATCAGAGACCCTGAAGGAATTGTAAAGAATTTCCCTGTTTTGTTGTTTTGTTTTTGAAATTCCCTTTTATAGTGGGTTTGAGATGATTCTCGCTGCCATGTTTATGCCAGTCTAGACACACTTGATTCCCTTACGGAGACATATCAATACATAGGTTTTAAGATTCTAACTAATCCAATATATTCCTCTGTGGGAAATATGGGGTTTTGAATCCCTTTCACTGAGGAAGGTGTAAGTCTTGGCTATTCCATAGTTGGTTTTTGAATGGTACCTGTGCTTATATTAAACCCTGGTTTTATGCATCACCCCACCTCTCCTTCCCCCTTAAGCAGGCATAAGATTGTTTTCTAAATGTGAGACTCTGTTCTCTTTCCTAACTCAGTTCATATGTAGCCATGTTTACAGGATGTTCATAAGTGATATCTTATGATAAGTTTCTTTTTCTGTGTGACTTATTTCAGTTAGAATCATCGTACCTGAATCCACTCATTTAGCTGCTACTGGTCTTATGACATTGATTTCATGGCTGAGGGATATTCCATCGTATGTAAGTACCACAATTTTTTGAACCATTTTTATATTTCCTGGGATATTTAATGTGTACCCAAGTTGAGGTTCTTGTAAGCAGTGCAGCCCTAAATTTGAGGGTGGCTCTGTCTTATTGATTTTCAGTTTTCCCAAGGTATATTCCCTAGACTGGAAGTGCCCTTGGCTCTGTAGCTTTCTTGTTTACTTGTTTTAGGGAACACAATGCACTCCTCCAGTGAGGCAGTTGGCAATTTACATCCCGCCCATCAGCATAACAAGGCTCCCTGTTCTCCAGGGCCTGTCTAGCCTCTGGTTTTTACCCATTTTGTGGATGTCCCTTTTGACTGGTGGGAAGTGATACTTCTTTTTAGTGCAGATTTGCATTGCCCGCTTGCTTGCTTGGCCAGAAATGCCGTATGCGTTTTCTCCTGAATATATTCAGGAGAAAACGCATACGCCATTTGTGGCCAGGTGCATCATTGTCGAAGTTCTGCCCATCTTCCTATGCTTTAAAGGCAATTCCAACGTGGCTCTTGAAATCTGTTTCCTGATATTCTGCCTCGCTTTCAAGTCCGCCTGGTTGACTTCCCTCAACTGATTTTTGGACGATAGTTGCCCTTTATTACTCTGCCAGTTTGTTAATTGTTGTGTCCCTGAGCTCCATTTTTAACTCGTTTTTTGTGAGCTGAACGCAAGTCCAATATTTTGGTTCAGGACCTATACTGGTTTTTGGTGGGTGGCTGAGACTTTGGTTAATTCTTCTTCCTCCCGGGAAATAAGAAAGACATGTTCCCGTCCAAATGTCTAACAGCTACTCTCTCATTGGTTCTCCCTCTTGCCTTTCATCCTTTGCTAAATTGGCAACATGTGTACACCAGGAGGTTAAAGGTGCTGTCTCTACAAGTTGGGAGATTGATAGTAAAGCAGTTGGAACGTCAAACTGGAGCACAAGGAGAGGGATTATTCCTTGAGTTTTAGAGACCTTTCATATTCACAGTGTGTCCATTCTCTAGGTTTCCTGTACATGTTATAGCTGTAGTAATATTCCCTTCAACCTGGAGAGTTGTGACCAATGGAATGGCTGCCATGCATTATTGCATTAAAGGGTCTGCATTTGCTCACCCAATCTCACAAATCCTCTCAGTCCCATGTGTTCAGCCTTATGCCACATCCAGCTGTCATTATAGATAGGGTCATTCCAGGTTTCATCAGAGACCCTGAAGGAATTGTATAGAATTCCCCTGGTTTTTGTTTTATTTTTGAAATTCCTTTTTATAGTGGGTTTGAGCTGATTCTCACTGCCATGTTTATGCCAGTCTAGACACACTTGATTCCCTGACGGAGACATATCAATACATAGGTTTTAAGATTCTTACTAGTCAGATATATTCCTCTGCAGAAAATATACGTTTTTGAGTCCCTTTCCCCGAGGAAGTTGTAGGTCTTGTCTATTCCATAGTTGGTTTTTGGAACGGTACCTGTGCTTATATCAAACTCTGGTTTTATGCATCACCCCACCTCTCCTTCCCCCTTAAGCAGGCATAAGAGAGTTTTCTAAATGTGAGACACTGTTCTCTTTCCTCACTCACTTCATGTGTAGCCATGTTTACAGGATCTTCTTAAGTGATATCGTATGATAAGATTCTTTTTCTGTGTGACTTATTTCACTTAGAATCATCATACCTGAATCCACTCATTTTGCTGCTACTGGTCTTATGACATTGATTTCATGGCTGAGGGATATTCCATCGTACGTAAATACCACAATTTTTTGAACAATTTTTAACTTTCCTGGGATATTTAAAGTGTACCCAAGTTGAGGTTCTTGTAAGCAGTGCATCCCTAAATTTTGGGGCGGCTCTGTCTTATTGATTTTCAGTTTTCCCAAGGTATATTCCCTAGACTGGAAGTGCCCTTCACTATGTAGCTCTGTTGTTTACTTGTTTTAGGGAACACAGTGCACTCCTCCAGAGAGGCAGTTGCCAACTTACATCCCGCCCATCAGCATAACAAGGCTCCCTGTTCTGCAGGCCCTCTCTTGCCTTTGTGGTTTTTACACATTTTGCCGATGTCCCTTTTGACCGGTGGGAAGGGATACTTCTTTGTAGTGCAGATTTGCATTGCCCGCCTGCTTGCTTGGCCGAAAAGTGTGTATGCGTTTTCTCCAGAATATATTCAGGAGAAAACGAATAAACCATTTTTGGCCAAGTCCATCATTGTCGAAATTGTGCCCCTCTTCCTGTGCTTTACAGGTGATTCCAACGTACCTCTTGAAATCTGTTTCCTGCAATTCTGCCTCGGTTTCAAGTCCGCCTCGTTGCCTTCCTTCAAAATATTTTTGGACGATAGTTGTCCTTTATTACTCTGCCAGTTTGTGAATTGCTGTGCCCCTGAGCTCCATTTATCAAATCGTTGTTTGTGAGCTGACCACAAGTCCAAAATTTCGGTTCAGGACCGATACTGGTTCCCGGCAGGGGGATGAGTCCTTGGTTAATTATTCTTCCTGCCGGGCAATTAGAGTGACAAATGCCCGTCCAAATGTCTAACAGCTACTCTCTCATTGGTTCTCCCTGTTCCCTTTCATCCTCTGCCAAATTGGCAACCTGTGTTATCCAGGAGGTTAAAGGGGCTGTCTCTCCAAGTTGAGAGATGGATAGTAAAGCAGTTGGAAAGTCAAAGTGGAGCAGCAGGAGAGGGACAATTAGTTGAGTTTTAGAAACCTTTCGTATACACAGTGTGTCCATTCTCTAGGTTTCACGTACATGTTATAGCTGTAGTAATATTCCCTTCCACCTGGAGAGTTTGGAACCATGGAATGGAGGCCATGCATTATTGCTTTAAACTGTCTGTGTTTGCTCACCCAGTCTCACCAATCCTCTCAGTCCCAAATGTCCAGCATTATGCCAAATCAAGCTGTAGTTGTAGATAGGTTCATTTCAGGTTTCATCAGAGACCCTGAAGGAATTGTAAAGAATTTCCCTGTTTTGTTGTTTGGTTATTGAAATTCCTTTTTATAGTGAGTTTGAGCTGATTCCCACTGCATTTTTATGCCAGTCTAGACACACTTGATCCCTTACGGAGACATATCAATATATAGGTTTGAAGATTCTTACTAGTCAGATATATTCCTCTGAGGGAAGTATGGGGTGTTGATTCCTTTTCAGTGAGGAAGGTGTGGATCTTTTCTATTCTGTATTTGGTTTCTGGAATGGAGCCTTTACTAATATCAAACTCTGGTTTTATGCAACACCCCACCTCTCCTTACCCCTTAAGCAGGTGTAAGAGTGTTTTCTAAATGTGAGACTCTCTTCTCTTTACTAACTCAGTTCATGTGTAGCCATGTTTACATGACCTTCATAAGTGATATCTTATGCTAAGTTTATTTTACTCTGTGACTAATTTAACTTAGAATCCTCGTAACTGAATCCACTAAATTTGCTGCTACTGGCCTGATGACATTGATTTCATGGCAGAGAAATATTCCATCGTATGTAATTACCACAATCTCTTGAAAAAATTTTGTCTTTCCTGGGATATTTAAGGTGTAGCCTAGTTGAGGTTCTTGTAAGCAGTGCAGCCCTAAATTTTGGGGTGGCTCTGTCTTACTGATTTTCAGTTTTCCCAAGGTATATACCCTAGACTGGAAGTGCCCTTGTCTCTGTAGCTCTGTTGTTTACTTGTTTTAGGGAACAAAATGCACTCCTCCAGAGAGGCAGTTGGCAATTTACATCCCGCCCATCAGCATAACAAGGCTCCCTGTTCTCCAGGCCCTGTCTTGCCTTTCTGCTTTTTACCCATTTTGTGGATATCCCTTTTGACCTGTGGGAAGTGATACTTCTTTGTAGTGCAGATTTGCATTGCCCGCTTGCTTGCTTGGCCAAAAAGGGCGTATGCGTTTTCTCCTGAATATACTCAGGAGAAAATGCATATGCCCTTTTTGGCCAAGTGCATCATTTTCGAAGTTGTGCCCCTCTTCCTGTGCTTTAAAAGCGATCCCAACGTATCTGTTGAAATCTGTTTCCTTCTATTCTGCCTCGCTTTCAATTCCGCCTCGTTGCCTGCCCTCAACAGATTTTTGTACGATAGTTGTCCTTTATTACTCTACCAGTTTGTGAATTGCTGTGCCCCTGAGCTCCATAATTTAACTCGTTTATTGTGAGCTGAACGTAAGTCCAATATTTTGGTTCAGGACCTATACTGGTTTGCGGTGGGTGGCTTAGACTTTGGTTAATTCTTCTTCCTCCCGGGAAATAAGAGTGACATGTGCCCGTCCAAATGCCTAACAGCTACTCTCTCATTGGTTCTCCCTCTTCCCTTTCATCCTCTGCCAAATTGGCAACCTGTGCAAAACAGGAGGTTAAAGGTGCCGTCTCTCCAAGCTGGGAGATTGATAGTAAAGCAGTTGGAAAGTCAAACCTGAGCACCAGCAGAGGGACTATTCGTTGAGTTTTAGAGACCTTTCGTATTCACAGTGTGTCCAGTCTCTAGGTTTCCCGTACATTTTATAGCTGTAGTAATATACTCTTCAACCTGGAGAGTTGGGACCCATGGAATGGTTGCCATGCATTATTGCTTTATAGGGTCTGCATTTGCTCACCCAATCTCACCAATCCTCTCAGTCCCATGTGTCCAGCCTTATGCCACATCCAGCTGTCATTGTAGATAGGGTCATTCCAGGTTTCATCAGAGACCCTGAAGGAATTGTAAAGAATTTCCCTGTTTTGTTGTTTTGTTTTTGAAATTCCCTTTTATAGTGGGTTTGAGATGATTCTCGCTGCCATGTTTATGCCAGTCTAGACACACTTGATTCCCTTACGGAGACATATCAATACATAGGTTTTAAGATTCTAACTAATCCAATATATTCCTCTGTGGGAAATATGGGGTTTTGAATCCCTTTCACTGAGGAAGGTGTAAGTCTTGGCTATTCCATAGTTGGTTTTTGAATGGTACCTGTGCTTATATCAAACTCTGGTTTTATGCATCACCCCACCTCTCCTTCCCCCTTAAGCAGGCATAAGAGTGTTTTCTAAATGTGAGACTCTGTTCTCTTTCCTAACTCAGTTCATATGTAGCCATGTTTACAGGATGTTCATAAGTGATATCTTATGATAAGTTTCTTTTTCTGTGTGACTTATTTCAGTTAGAATCATCGTACCTGAATCCACTCATTTAGCTGCTACTGGTCTTATGACATTGATTTCATGGCTGAGGGATATTCCATCGTATGTGAGTACCACAATTTTTTGAACCATTTTTATATTTCCTGGGATATTTAATGTGTACCCAAGTTGAGGTTCTTGTAAGCAGTGCAGCCCTAAATTTTGGGGTGGCTCTGTCTTACTGATTTTCAGTTTTCCCAAGGTATATACCCTAGACTGGAAGTGCCCTTGTCTCTGTAGCTCTGTTGTTTACTTGTTTTAGGGAACAAAATGCACTCCTCCAGAGAGGCAGTTGGCAATTTACATCCCGCCCATCAGCATAACAAGGCTCCCTGTTCTCCAGGGCCTGTCTAGCCTCTGGTTTTTACCCATTTTGTGGATGTCCCTTTTGACTGGTGGGAAGTGATACTTCTTTTTAGTGCAGATTTGCATTGCCCGCTTGCTTGCTTGGCCAGAAATGCCGTATGCGTTTTCTCCTGAATATATTCAGGAGAAAACGCATACGCCATTTGTGGCCAGGTGCATCATTGTCGAAGTTCTGCCCATCTTCCTATGCTTTAAAGGCGATTCCAACGTGGCTCTTGAAATCTGTTTCCTGCTATTCTGCCTCGCTTTCAAGTCCGCCTGGTTGACTTCCCTCAACTGATTTTTGGACGATAGTTGCCCTTTATTACTCTGCCAGTTTGTTAATTGTTGTGTCCCTGAGCTCCATTTTTAACTCGTTTTTTGTGAGCTGAACGCAAGTCCAATATTTTGGTTCAGGACCTATACTGGTTTTTGGTGGGTGGCTGAGACTTTGGTTAATTCTTCTTCCTCCCGGGAAATAAGAAAGACATGTTCCCGTCCAAATGTCTAACAGCTACTCTCTCATTGGTTCTCCCTCTTGCCTTTCATCCTTTGCTAAATTGGCAACATGTGTACACCAGGAGGTTAAAGGTGCTCTCTCTACAAGTTGGGAGATTGATAGTAAAGCAGTTGGAACGTCAAACTGGAGCACAAGGAGAGGGATTATTCCTTGAGTTTTAGAGACCTTTCATATTCACAGTGTGTCCATTCTCTAGGTTTCCTGTACATGTTATAGCTGTAGTAATATTCCCTTCAACCTGGAGAGTTGTGACCAATGGAATGGCTGCCATGCATTATTGCATTAAAGGGTCTGCATTTGCTCACCCAATCTCACAAATCCTCTCAGTCCCATGTGTTCAGCCTTATGCCACATCCAGCTGTCATTATAGATAGGGTCATTCCAGGTTTCATCAGAGACCCTGAAGGAATTGTATAGAATTCCCCTGGTTTTTGTTTTATTTTTGAAATTCCTTTTTATAGTGGGTTTGAGCTGATTCTCACTGCCATGTTTATGCCAGTCTAGACACACTTGATTCCCTGACGGAGACATATCAATACATAGGTTTTAAGATTCTTACTAGTCAGATATATTCCTCTGCAGAAAATATACGTTTTTGAGTCCCTTTCCCCGAGGAAGTTGTAGGTCTTGTCTATTCCATAGTTGGTTTTTGGAACGGTACCTGTGCTTATATCAAACTCTGGTTTTATGCATCACCCCACCTCTCCTTCCCCCTTAAGCAGGCATAAGAGAGTTTTCTAAATGTGAGACACTGTTCTCTTTCCTCACTCACTTCATGTGTAGCCATGTTTACAGGATCTTCTTAAGTGATATCGTATGATAAGATTCTTTTTCTGTGTGACTTATTTCACTTAGAATCATCATACCTGAATCCACTCATTTTGCTGCTACTGGTCTTATGACATTGATTTCATGGCTGAGGGATATTCCATCGTACGTAAATACCACAATTTTTTGAACAATTTTTAACTTTCCTGGGATATTTAAAGTGTACCCAAGTTGAGGTTCTTGTAAGCAGTGCATCCCTAAATTTTGGGGCGGCTCTGTCTTATTGATTTTCAGTTTTCCCAAGGTATATTCCCTAGACTGGAAGTGCCCTTCACTATGTAGCTCTGTTGTTTACTTGTTTTAGGGAACACAGTGCACTCCTCCAGAGAGGCAGTTGCCAACTTACATCCCGCCCATCAGCATAACAAGGCTCCCTGTTCTGCAGGCCCTCTCTTGCCTTTGTGGTTTTTACACATTTTGCCGATGTCCCTTTTGACCGGTGGGAAGGGATACTTCTTTGTAGTGCAGATTTGCATTGCCCGCCTGCTTGCTTGGCCGAAAAGTGTGTATGCGTTTTCTCCAGAATATATTCAGGAGAAAACGAATAAACCATTTTTGGCCAAGTCCATCATTGTCGAAATTGTGCCCCTCTTCCTGTGCTTTACAGGTGATTCCAACGTACCTCTTGAAATCTGTTTCCTGCAATTCTGCCTCGGTTTCAAGTCCGCCTCGTTGCCTTCCTTCAAAATATTTTTGGACGATAGTTGTCCTTTATTACTCTGCCAGTTTGTGAATTGCTGTGCCCCTGAGCTCCATTTATCAAATCGTTGTTTGTGAGCTGACCGCAAGTCCAAAATTTCGGTTCAGGACCTATACTGGTTCCCGGCAGGGGGATGAGTCCTTGGTTACTTATTCTTCCTGCCGGGCAATTAGAGTGACAAATGCCCGTCCAAATGTCTAACAGCTACTCTCTCATTGGTTCTCCCTGTTCCCTTTCATCCTCTGCCAAATTGGCAACCTGTGTTATCCAGGAGGTTAAAGGGGCTGTCTCTCCAAGTTGAGAGATGGATAGTAAAGCAGTTGGAAAGTCAAAGTGGAGCAGCAGGAGAGGGACAATTAGTTGAGTTTTAGAAACCTTTCGTATACACAGTGTGTCCATTCTCTAGGTTTCACGTACATGTTATAGCTGTAGTAATATTCCCTTCCACCTGGAGAGTTTGGAACCATGGAATGGAGGCCATGCATTATTGCTTTAAACTGTCTGTGTTTGCTCACCCAGTCTCACCAATCCTCTCAGTCCCAAATGTCCAGCATTATGCCAAATCAAGCTGTAGTTGTAGATAGGTTCATTTCAGGTTTCATCAGAGACCCTGAAGGAATTGTAAAGAATTTCCCTGTTTTGTTGTTTGGTTATTGAAATTCCTTTTTATAGTGAGTTTGAGCTGATTCCCACTGCATTTTTATGCCAGTCTAGACACACTTGATCCCTTACGGAGACATATCAATATATAGGTTTGAAGATTCTTACTAGTCAGATATATTCCTCTGAGGGAAGTATGGGGTGTTGATTCCTTTTCAGTGAGGAAGGTGTAGATCTTTTCTATTCTGTATTTGGTTTCTGGAATGGAGCCTTTACTAATATCAAACTCTGGTTTTATGCAACACCCCACCTCTCCTTACCCCTTAAGCAGGTGTAAGAGTGTTTTCTAAATGTGAGACTCTCTTCTCTTTACTAACTCAGTTCATGTGTAGCCATGTTTACATGACCTTCATAAGTGATATCTTATGCTAAGTTTATTTTACTCTGTGACTAATTTAACTTAGAATCCTCATAACTGAATCCACTAAATTTGCTGCTACTGGCCTGATGACATTGATTTCATGGCAGAGAAATATTCCATCGTATGTAATTACCACAATCTCTTGAAAAAATTTTGTCTTTCCTGGGATATTTAAGGTGTAGCCTAGTTGAGGTTCTTGTAAGCAGTGCAGCCCTAAATTTTGGGGTGGCTCTGACTTACTGATTTTCAGTTTTCCCAAGGTATATACCCTAGACTGGAAGTGCCCTTGTCTCTGTAGCTCTGTTGTTTACTTGTTTTAGGGAACAAAATGCACTCCTCCAGAGAGGCAGTTGGCAATTTACATCCCGCCCATCAGCATAACAAGGCTCCCTGTTCTCCAGGCCCTGTCTTGCCTTTCTGCTTTTTACCCATTTTGTGGATATCCCTTTTGACCTGTGTGAAGTGATACTTCTTTGTAGTGCAGATTTGCATTGCCCGCTTGCTTGCTTGGCCAAAAAGGGCGTATGCGTTTTCTCCTGAATATACTCAGGAGAAAATGCATATGCCCTTTTTGGCCAAGTGCATCATTTTCGAAGTTGTGCCCCTCTTCCTGTGCTTTAAAAGCGATCCCAACGTATCTGTTGAAATCTGTTTCCTTCTATTCTGCCTCGCTTTCAATTCCGCCTCGTTGCCTTCCCTCAACAGATTTTTGTACGATAGTTGTCCTTTATTACTCTACCAGTTTGTGAATTGCTGTGCCCCTGAGCTCCATAATTTAACTCGTTTATTGTGAGCTGAACGCAAGTCCAATATTTTGGTTCAGGACCTATACTGGTTTGCGGTGGGTGGCTTAGACTTTGGTTAATTCTTCTTCCTCCCGGGAAATAAGAGTGACATGTGCCCGTCCAAATGCCTAACAGCTACTCTCTCATTGGTTCTCCCTCTTCCCTTTCATCCTCTGCCAAATTGGCAACCTGTGCAAAACAGGAGGTTAAAGGTGCAGTCTCTCCAAGCTGGGAGATTGATAGTAAAGCAGTTGGAAAGTCAAACCTGAGCACCAGCAGAGGGACTATTCGTTGAGTTTTAGAGACCTTTCGTATTCACAGTGTGTCCAGTCTCTAGGTTTCCCGTACATTTTATAGCTGTAGTAATATACTCTTCAACCTGGAGAGTTGGGACCCATGGAATGGTTGCCATGCATTATTGCTTTATAGGGTCTGCATTTGCTCACCCAATCTCACCAATCCTCTCAGTCCCATGTGTCCAGCCTTATGCCACATCCAGCTGTCATTGTAGATAGGGTCATTCCAGGTTTCATCAGAGACCCTGAAGGAATTGTAAAGAATTTCCCTGTTTTGTTGTTTTGTTTTTGAAATTCCCTTTTATAGTGGGTTTGAGATGATTCTCGCTGCCATGTTTATGCCAGTCTAGACACACTTGATTCCCTTACGGAGACATATCAATACATAGGTTTTAAGATTCTAACTAATCCAATATATTCCTCTGTGGGAAATATGGGGTTTTGAATCCCTTTCACTGAGGAAGGTGTAAGTCTTGGCTATTCCATAGTTGGTTTTTGAATGGTACCTGTGCTTATATCAAACTCTGGTTTTATGCATCACCCCACCTCTCCTTCCCCCTTAAGCAGGCATAAGAGTGTTTTCTAAATGTGAGACTCTGTTCTCTTTCCTAACTCAGTTCATATGTAGCCATGTTTACAGGATGTTCATAAGTGATATCTTATGATAAGTTTCTTTTTCTGTGTGACTTATTTCAGTTAGAATCATCGTACCTGAATCCACTCATTTAGCTGCTACTGGTCTTATGATATTGATGTCATGGCTGAGGGATATTCCATCGTATGTAAGTACCACAATTTTTTGAACCATTTTTATATTTCCTGGGATATTTAATGTGTACCCAAGTTGAGGTTCTTGTAAGCAGTGCAGCCCTAAATTTGAGGGTGGCTCTGTCTTATTGATTTTCAGTTTTCCCAAGGTATATTCCCTAGACTGGAAGTGCCCTTGGCTCTGTAGCTTTCTTGTTTACTTGTTTTAGGGAACACAATGCACTCCTCCAGTGAGGCAGTTGGCAATTTACATCCCTCCCATCAGCATAACAAGGCTCCCTGTTCTCCAGGGCCTGTCTAGCCTCTGGTTTTTACCCATTTTGTGGATGTCCCTTTTGACTGGTGGGAAGTGATACTTCTTTTTAGTGCAGATTTGCATTGCCCGCTTGCTTGCTTGGCCAGAAATGCCGTATGTGTTTTCTCCTGAATATATTCAGGAGAAAACGCATACGCCATTTGTGGCCAGGTGCATCATTGTCGAAGTTCTGCCCATCTTCCTATGCTTTAAAGGCGATTCCAACGTGGCTCTTGAAATCTGTTTCCTGCTATTCTGCCTCGCTTTCAAGTCCGCCTGGTTGACTTCCCTCAACTGATTTTTGGACGATAGTTGCCCTTTATTACTCTGCCAGTTTGTTAATTGTTGTGTCCCTGAGCTCCATTTTTAACTCGTTTTTTGTGAGCTGAACGCAAGTCCAATATTTTGGTTCAGGACCTATACTGGTTTTTGGTGGGTGGCTGAGACTTTGGTTAATTCTTCTTCCTCCCGGGAAATAAGAATGACATGTGCCCGTCCAAATGTCTAACAGCTACTCTCTCATTGGTTCTCCCTCTTGCCTTTCATCCTTTGCTAAATTGGCAACATGTGTACACCAGGAGGTTAAAGGTGCTGTCTCTACAAGTTGGGAGATTGATAGTAAAGCAGTTGGAACGTCAAACTGGAGCACAAGGAGAGGGATTATTCCTTGAGTTTTAGAGACCTTTCATATTCACAGTGTGTCCATTCTCTAGGTTTCCTGTACATGTTATAGCTGTAGTAATATTCCCTTCAACCTGGAGAGTTGTGACCAATGGAATGGCTGCCATGCATTATTGCATTAAAGGGTCTGCATTTGCTCACCCAATCTCACAAATCCTCTCAGTCCCATGTGTTCAGCCTTATGCCACATCCAGCTGTCATTATAGATAGGGTCATTCCAGGTTTCATCAGAGACCCTGAAGGAATTGTATAGCATTCCCCTGGTTTTTGTTTTATTTTTGAAATTCCTTTTTATAGTGGGTTTGAGCTGATTCTCACTGCCATGTTTATGCCAGTCTAGACACACTTGATTCCCTGACGGAGACATATCAATACATAGGTTTTAAGATTCTTACTAGTCAGATATATTCCTCTGCAGAAAATATACGTTTTTGAGTCCCTTTCCCCGAGGAAGTTGTAGGTCTTGTCTATCCCATAGTTGGTTTTTGGAACGGTACCTGTGCTTATATCAAACTCTGGTTTTATGCATCACCCCACCTCTCCTTCCCCCTTAAGCAGGCATAAGAGAGTTTTCTAAATGTGAGACACTGTTCTCTTTCCTCACTCACTTCATGTGTAGCCATGTTTACAGGATCTTCTTAAGTGATATCGTATGATAAGATTCTTTTTCTGTGTGACTTATTTCACTTAGAATCATCATACCTGAATCCACTCATTTTGCTGCTACTGGTCTTATGACATTGATTTCATGGCTGAGGGATATTCCATCGTACGTAAATACCACAATTTTTTGAACAATTTTTAACTTTCCTGGGATATTTAAAGTGTACCCAAGTTGAGGTTCTTGTAAGCAGTGCATCCCTAAATTTTGGGGCGGCTCTGTCTTATTGATTTTCAGTTTTCCCAAGGTATATTCCCTAGACTGGAAGTGCCCTTCACTATGTAGCTCTGTTGTTTACTTGTTTTAGGGAACACAGTGCACTCCTCCAGAGAGGCAGTTGCCAACTTACATCCCGCCCATCAGCATAACAAGGCTCCCTGTTCTGCAGGCCCTCTCTTGCCTTTGTGGTTTTTACACATTTTGCCGATGTCCCTTTTGACCGGTGGGAAGGGATACTTCTTTGTAGTGCAGATTTGCATTGCCCGCCTGCTTGCTTGGCCGAAAAGTGTGTATGCGTTTTCTCCAGAATATATTCAGGAGAAAACGAATAAACCATTTTTGGCCAAGTCCATCATTGTCGAAATTGTGCCCCTCTTCCTGTGCTTTACAGGTGATTCCAACGTACCTCTTGAAATCTGTTTCCTGCAATTCTGCCTCGGTTTCAAGTCCGCCTCGTTGCCTTCCTTCAAAATATTTTTGGACGATAGTTGTCCTTTATTACTCTGCCAGTTTGTGAATTGCTGTGCCCCTGAGCTCCATTTATCAAATCGTTGTTTGTGAGCTGACCGCAAGTCCAAAATTTCGGTTCAGGACCTATACTGGTTCCCGGCAGGGGGATGAGTCCTTGGTTACTTATTCTTCCTGCCGGGCAATTAGAGTGACAAATGCCCGTCCAAATGTCTAACAGCTACTCTCTCATTGGTTCTCCCTGTTCCCTTTCATCCTCTGCCAAATTGGCAACCTGTGTTATCCAGGAGGTTAAAGGGGCTGTCTCTCCAAGTTGAGAGATGGATAGTAAAGCAGTTGGAAAGTCAAAGTGGAGCAGCAGGAGAGGGACAATTAGTTGAGTTTTAGAAACCTTTCGTATACACAGTGTGTCCATTCTCTAGGTTTCACGTACATGTTATAGCTGTAGTAATATTCCCTTCCACCTGGAGAGTTTGGAACCATGGAATGGAGGCCATGCATTATTGCTTTAAACTGTCTGTGTTTGCTCACCCAGTCTCACCAATCCTCTCAGTCCCAAATGTCCAGCATTATGCCAAATCAAGCTGTAGTTGTAGATAGGTTCATTTCAGGTTTCATCAGAGACCCTGAAGGAATTGTAAAGAATTTCCCTGTTTTGTTGTTTGGTTATTGAAATTCCTTTTTATAGTGAGTTTGAGCTGATTCCCACTGCATTTTTATGCCAGTCTAGACACACTTGATCCCTTACGGAGACATATCAATATATAGGTTTGAAGATTCTTACTAGTCAGATATATTCCTCTGAGGGAAGTATGGGGTGTTGATTCCTTTTCAGTGAGGAAGGTGTAGATCTTTTCTATTCTGTATTTGGTTTCTGGAATGGAGCCTTTACTAATATCAAACTCTGGTTTTATGCAACACCCCACCTCTCCTTACCCCTTAAGCAGGTGTAAGAGTGTTTTCTAAATGTGAGACTCTCTTCTCTTTACTAACTCAGTTCATGTGTAGCCATGTTTACATGACCTTCATAAGTGATATCTTATGCTAAGTTTATTTTACTCTGTGACTAATTTAACTTAGAATCCTCATAACTGAATCCACTAAATTTGCTGCTACTGGCCTGATGACATTGATTTCATGGCAGAGAAATATTCCATCGTATGTAATTACCACAATCTCTTGAAAAAATTTTGTCTTTCCTGGGATATTTAAGGTGTAGCCTAGTTGAGGTTCTTGTAAGCAGTGCAGCCCTAAATTTTGGGGTGGCTCTGACTTACTGATTTTCAGTTTTCCCAAGGTATATACCCTAGACTGGAAGTGCCCTTGTCTCTGTAGCTCTGTTGTTTACTTGTTTTAGGGAACAAAATGCACTCCTCCAGAGAGGCAGTTGGCAATTTACATCCCGCCCATCAGCATAACAAGGCTCCCTGTTCTCCAGGCCCTGTCTTGCCTTTCTGCTTTTTACCCATTTTGTGGATATCCCTTTTGACCTGTGTGAAGTGATACTTCTTTGTAGTGCAGATTTGCATTGCCCGCTTGCTTGCTTGGCCAAAAAGGGCGTATGCGTTTTCTCCTGAATATACTCAGGAGAAAATGCATATGCCCTTTTTGGCCAAGTGCATCATTTTCGAAGTTGTGCCCCTCTTCCTGTGCTTTAAAAGCGATCCCAACGTATCTGTTGAAATCTGTTTCCTTCTATTCTGCCTCGCTTTCAATTCCGCCTCGTTGCCTTCCCTCAACAGATTTTTGTACGATAGTTGTCCTTTATTACTCTACCAGTTTGTGAATTGCTGTGCCCCTGAGCTCCATAATTTAACTCGTTTATTGTGAGCTGAACGCAAGTCCAATATTTTGGTTCAGGACCTATACTGGTTTGCGGTGGGTGGCTTAGACTTTGGTTAATTCTTCTTCCTCCCGGGAAATAAGAGTGACATGTGCCCGTCCAAATGCCTAACAGCTACTCTCTCATTGGTTCTCCCTCTTCCCTTTCATCCTCTGCCAAATTGGCAACCTGTGCAAAACAGGAGGTTAAAGGTGCAGTCTCTCCAAGCTGGGAGATTGATAGTAAAGCAGTTGGAAAGTCAAACCTGAGCACCAGCAGAGGGACTATTCGTTGAGTTTTAGAGACCTTTCGTATTCACAGTGTGTCCAGTCTCTAGGTTTCCCGTACATTTTATAGCTGTAGTAATATACTCTTCAACCTGGAGAGTTGGGACCCATGGAATGGTTGCCATGCATTATTGCTTTATAGGGTCTGCATTTGCTCACCCAATCTCACCAATCCTCTCAGTCCCATGTGTCCAGCCTTATGCCACATCCAGCTGTCATTGTAGATAGGGTCATTCCAGGTTTCATCAGAGACCCTGAAGGAATTGTAAAGAATTTCCCTGTTTTGTTGTTTTGTTTTTGAAATTCCCTTTTATAGTGGGTTTGAGATGATTCTCGCTGCCATGTTTATGCCAGTCTAGACACACTTGATTCCCTTACGGAGACATATCAATACATAGGTTTTAAGATTCTAACTAATCCAATATATTCCTCTGTGGGAAATATGGGGTTTTGAATCCCTTTCACTGAGGAAGGTGTAAGTCTTGGCTATTCCATAGTTGGTTTTTGAATGGTACCTGTGCTTATATCAAACTCTGGTTTTATGCATCACCCCACCTCTCCTTCCCCCTTAAGCAGGCATAAGAGTGTTTTCTAAATGTGAGACTCTGTTCTCTTTCCTAACTCAGTTCATATGTAGCCATGTTTACAGGATGTTCATAAGTGATATCTTATGATAAGTTTCTTTTTCTGTGTGACTTATTTCAGTTAGAATCATCGTACCTGAATCCACTCATTTAGCTGCTACTGGTCTTATGATATTGATGTCATGGCTGAGGGATATTCCATCGTATGTAAGTACCACAATTTTTTGAACCATTTTTATATTTCCTGGGATATTTAATGTGTACCCAAGTTGAGGTTCTTGTAAGCAGTGCAGCCCTAAATTTGAGGGTGGCTCTGTCTTATTGATTTTCAGTTTTCCCAAGGTATATTCCCTAGACTGGAAGTGCCCTTGGCTCTGTAGCTTTCTTGTTTACTTGTTTTAGGGAACACAATGCACTCCTCCAGTGAGGCAGTTGGCAATTTACATCCCTCCCATCAGCATAACAAGGCTCCCTGTTCTCCAGGGCCTGTCTAGCCTCTGGTTTTTACCCATTTTGTGGATGTCCCTTTTGACTGGTGGGAAGTGATACTTCTTTTTAGTGCAGATTTGCATTGCCCGCTTGCTTGCTTGGCCAGAAATGCCGTATGTGTTTTCTCCTGAATATATTCAGGAGAAAACGCATACGCCATTTGTGGCCAGGTGCATCATTGTCGAAGTTCTGCCCATCTTCCTATGCTTTAAAGGCGATTCCAACGTGGCTCTTGAAATCTGTTTCCTGCTATTCTGCCTCGCTTTCAAGTCCGCCTGGTTGACTTCCCTCAACTGATTTTTGGACGATAGTTGCCCTTTATTACTCTGCCAGTTTGTTAATTGTTGTGTCCCTGAGCTCCATTTTTAACTCGTTTTTTGTGAGCTGAACGCAAGTCCAATATTTTGGTTCAGGACCTATACTGGTTTTTGGTGGGTGGCTGAGACTTTGGTTAATTCTTCTTCCTCCCGGGAAATAAGAATGACATGTGCCCGTCCAAATGTCTAACAGCTACTCTCTCATTGGTTCTCCCTCTTGCCTTTCATCCTTTGCTAAATTGGCAACATGTGTACACCAGGAGGTTAAAGGTGCTGTCTCTACAAGTTGGGAGATTGATAGTAAAGCAGTTGGAACGTCAAACTGGAGCACAAGGAGAGGGATTATTCCTTGAGTTTTAGAGACCTTTCATATTCACAGTGTGTCCATTCTCTAGGTTTCCTGTACATGTTATAGCTGTAGTAATATTCCCTTCAACCTGGAGAGTTGTGACCAATGGAATGGCTGCCATGCATTATTGCATTAAAGGGTCTGCATTTGCTCACCCAATCTCACAAATCCTCTCAGTCCCATGTGTTCAGCCTTATGCCACATCCAGCTGTCATTATAGATAGGGTCATTCCAGGTTTCATCAGAGACCCTGAAGGAATTGTATAGCATTCCCCTGGTTTTTGTTTTATTTTTGAAATTCCTTTTTATAGTGGGTTTGAGCTGATTCTCACTGCCATGTTTATGCCAGTCTAGACACACTTGATTCCCTGACGGAGACATATCAATACATAGGTTTTAAGATTCTTACTAGTCAGATATATTCCTCTGCAGAAAATATACGTTTTTGAGTCCCTTTCCCCGAGGAAGTTGTAGGTCTTGTCTATCCCATAGTTGGTTTTTGGAACGGTACCTGTGCTTATATCAAACTCTGGTTTTATGCATCACCCCACCTCTCCTTCCCCCTTAAGCAGGCATAAGAGAGTTTTCTAAATGTGAGACACTGTTCTCTTTCCTCACTCACTTCATGTGTAGCCATGTTTACAGGATCTTCTTAAGTGATATCGTATGATAAGATTCTTTTTCTGTGTGACTTATTTCACTTAGAATCATCATACCTGAATCCACTCATTTTGCTGCTACTGGTCTTATGACATTGATTTCATGGCTGAGGGATATTCCATCGTACGTAAATACCACAATTTTTTGAACAATTTTTAACTTTCCTGGGATATTTAAAGTGTACCCAAGTTGAGGTTCTTGTAAGCAGTGCATCCCTAAATTTTGGGGCGGCTCTGTCTTATTGATTTTCAGTTTTCCCAAGGTATATTCCCTAGACTGGAAGTGCCCTTCACTATGTAGCTCTGTTGTTTACTTGTTTTAGGGAACACAGTGCACTCCTCCAGAGAGGCAGTTGCCAACTTACATCCCGCCCATCAGCATAACAAGGCTCCCTGTTCTGCAGGCACTCTCTTTCCTTTGTGGTTTTTACATATTTTGCCGATGTCCCTTTTGACCGGTGGGAAGGGATACTTCTTTGTAGTGCAGATTTGCATTGCCCGCCTGCTTGCTTGGCCAAAAAGTGTGTATGCGTCTTCTCCAGAATATATTCAGGAGAAAACGAATAAACCATTTTTGGCCAAGTCCATCATTGTCGAAATTGTGCCCCTCTTCCTGTGCTTTACAGGTGATTCCAACGTACCTCTTGAAATCTGTTTCCTGCAATTCTGCCTCGGTTTCAAGTCCGCCTCGTTGCCTTCCTTCAAAATATTTTTGGACGATAGTTGTCCTTTATTACTCTGCCAGTTTGTGAATTGCTGTGCCCCTGAGCTCCATTTATCAAATCGTTGTTTGTGAGCTGACCGCAAGTCCAAAATTTCGGTTCAGGACCTATACTGGTTCCCGGCAGGGGGATGAGTCCTTGGTTAATTATTCTTCCTGCCGGGCAATTAGAGTGACAAATGCCCGTCCAAATGTCTAACAGCTACTCTCTCATTGGTTCTCCCTGTTCCCTTTCATCCTCTGCCAAATTGGCAACCTGTGTTATCCAGGAGGTTAAAGGGGCTGTCTCTCCAAGTTGAGAGATGGATAGTAAAGCAGTTGGAAAGTCAAAGTGGAGCAGCAGGAGAGGGACAATTAGTTGAGTTTTAGAAACCTTTCGTATACACAGTGTGTCCATTCTCTAGGTTTCACGTACATGTTATAGCTGTAGTAATATTCCCTTCCACCTGGAGAGTTTGGAACCATGGAATGGAGGCCATGCATTATTGCTTTAAACTGTCTGTGTTTGCTCACCCAGTCTCACCAATCCTCTCAGTCCCAAATGTCCAGCATTATGCCAAATCAAGCTGTAGTTGTAGATAGGTTCATTTCAGGTTTCATCAGAGACCCTGAAGGAATTGTAAAGAATTTCCCTGTTTTGTTGTTTGGTTATTGAAATTCCTTTTTATAGTGAGTTTGAGCTGATTCCCACTGCATTTTTATGCCAGTCTAGACACACTTGATCCCTTACGGAGACATATCAATATATAGGTTTGAAGATTCTTACTAGTCAGATATATTCCTCTGAGGGAAGTATGGGGTGTTGATTCCTTTTCAGTGAGGAAGGTGTAGATCTTTTCTATTCTGTATTTGGTTTCTGGAATGGAGCCTTTACTAATATCAAACTCTGGTTTTATGCAACACCCCACCTCTCCTTACCCCTTAAGCAGGTGTAAGAGTGTTTTCTAAATGTGAGACTCTCTTCTCTTTACTAACTCAGTTCATGTGTAGCCATGTTTACATGACCTTCATAAGTGATATCTTATGCTAAGTTTATTTTACTCTGTGACTAATTTAACTTAGAATCCTCGTAACTGAATCCACTAAATTTGCCGCTACTGGCCTGATGACATTGATTTCATGGCAGAGAAATATTCCATCGTATGTAATTACCACAATCTCTTGAAAAAATTTTGTCTTTCCTGGGATATTTAAGGTGTAGCCTAGTTGAGGTTCTTTTAAGCACTGCAGCCCTAAATTTTGGGGTGGCTCTGTCTTACTGATTTTCAGTTTTCCCAAGGTATATACCCTAGACTGGAAGTGCCCTTGTCTCTGTAGCTCTGTTGTTTACTTGTTTTAGGGAACAAAATGCACTCCTCCAGAGAGGCAGTTGGCAATTTACATCCCGCCCATCAGCATAACAAGGCTCCCTGTTCTCCAGACCCTGTCTTGCCTTTCTGCTTTTTACCCATTTTGTGGATATCCCTTTTGACCTGTGGGAAGTGATACTTCTTTGTAGTGCAGATTTGCATTGCCCGCTTGCTTGCTTGGCCAAAAAGGGCGTATGCGTTTTCTCCTGAATATACTCAGGAGAAAATGCATACGCCCTTTTTGGCCAAGTGCATCATTTTCGAAGTTGTGCCCCTCTTCCTGTGCTTTAAAAGCGATTCCAACGTATCTGTTGAAATCTGTTTCCTTCTATTCTGCCTCGCTTTCAATTCCGCCTCGTTGCCTTCCCTCAACAGATTTTTGTACGATAGTTGTCCTTTATTACTCTACCAGTTTGTGAATTGCTGTGCCCCTGAGCTCCATAATTTAACTCGTTTATTGTGAGCTGAACGTAAGTCCAATATTTTGGTTCAGGACTTATACTGGTTTGCGGTGGGTGGCTTAGACTTTGGTTAATTCTTCTTCCTCCCGGGAAATAAGAGTGACATGTGCCCGTCCAAATGCCTAACAGCTACTCTCTCATTGGTTCTCCCTCTTCCCTTTCATCCTCTGCCAAATTGGCAACCTGTGCAAAACAGGAGGTTAAAGGTGCCGTCTCTCCAAGCTGGGAGATTGATAGTAAAGCAGTTGGAAAGTCAAACCTGAGCACCAGCAGAGGGACTATTCGTTGAGTTTTAGAGACCTTTCGTATTCACAGTGTGTCCAGTCTCTAGGTTTCCCGTACATTTTATAGCTGTAGTAATATACTCTTCAACCTGGAGAGTTGGGACCCATGGAATGGTTGCCATGCATTATTGCTTTATAGGGTCTGCATTTGCTCACCCAATCTCACCAATCCTCTCAGTCCCATGTGTCCAGCCTTATGCCACATCCAGCTGTCATTGTAGATAGGGTCATTCCAGGTTTCATCAGAGACCCTGAAGGAATTGTAAAGAATTTCCCTGTTTTGTTGTTTTGTTTTTGAAATTCCCTTTTATAGTGGGTTTGAGATGATTCTCGCTGCCATGTTTATGCCAGTCTAGACACACTTGATTCCCTTACGGAGACATATCAATACATAGGTTTTAAGATTCTAACTAATCCAATATATTCCTCTGTGGGAAATATGGGGTTTTGAATCCCTTTCACTGAGGAAGGTGTAAGTCTTGGCTATTCCATAGTTGGTTTTTGAATGGTACCTGTGCTTATATCAAACTCTGGTTTTATGCATCACCCCACCTCTCCTTCCCCCTTAAGCAGGCATAAGAGTGTTTTCTAAATGTGAGACTCTGTTCTCTTTCCTAACTCAGTTCATATGTAGCCATGTTTACAGGATGTTCATAAGTGATATCTTATGATAAGTTTCTTTTTCTGTGTGACTTATTTCAGTTAGAATCATCGTACCTGAATCCACTCATTTAGCTGCTACTGGTCTTATGATATTGATGTCATGGCTGAGGGATATTCCATCGTATGTAAGTACCACAATTTTTTGAACCATTTTTATATTTCCTGGGATATTTAATGTGTACCCAAGTTGAGGTTCTTGTAAGCAGTGCAGCCCTAAATTTGAGGGTGGCTCTGTCTTATTGATTTTCAGTTTTCCCAAGGTATATTCCCTAGACTGGAAGTGCCCTTGGCTCTGTAGCTTTCTTGTTTACTTGTTTTAGGGAACACAATGCACTCCTCCAGTGAGGCAGTTGGCAATTTACATCCCTCCCATCAGCATAACAAGGCTCCCTGTTCTCCAGGGCCTGTCTAGCCTCTGGTTTTTACCCATTTTGTGGATGTCCCTTTTGACTGGTGGGAAGTGATACTTCTTTTTAGTGCAGATTTGCATTGCCCGCTTGCTTGCTTGGCCAGAAATGCCGTATGTGTTTTCTCCTGAATATATTCAGGAGAAAACGCATACGCCATTTGTGGCCAGGTGCATCATTGTCGAAGTTCTGCCCATCTTCCTATGCTTTAAAGGCGATTCCAACGTGGCTCTTGAAATCTGTTTCCTGCTATTCTGCCTCGCTTTCAAGTCCGCCTGGTTGACTTCCCTCAACTGATTTTTGGACGATAGTTGCCCTTTATTACTCTGCCAGTTTGTTAATTGTTGTGTCCCTGAGCTCCATTTTTAACTCGTTTTTTGTGAGCTGAACGCAAGTCCAATATTTTGGTTCAGGACCTATACTGGTTTTTGGTGGGTGGCTGAGACTTTGTTTAATTCTTCTTCCTCCCGGGAAATAAGAATGACATGTGCCCGTCCAAATGTCTAACAGCTACTCTCTCATTGGTTCTCCCTCTTGCCTTTCATCCTTTGCTAAATTGGCAACATGTGTACACCAGGAGGTTAAAGGTGCTGTCTCTACAAGTTGGGAGATTGATAGTAAAGCAGTTGGAACGTCAAACTGGAGCACAAGGAGAGGGATTATTCCTTGAGTTTTAGAGACCTTTCATATTCACAGTGTGTCCATTCTCTAGGTTTCCTGTACATGTTATAGCTGTAGTAATATTCCCTTCAACCTGGAGAGTTGTGACCAATGGAATGGCTGCCATGCATTATTCCATTAAAGGGTCTGCATTTGCTCACCCAATCTCACAAATCCTCTCAGTCCCATGTGTTCAGCCTTATGCCACATCCAGCTGTCATTATACATAGGGTCATTCCAGGTTTCATCAGAGACCCTGAAGGAATTGTATAGAATTCCCCTGGTTTTTGTTTTATTTTTGAAATTCCTTTTTATAGTGGGTTTGAGCTGATTCTCACTGCCATGTTTATGCCAGTCTAGACACACTTGATTCCCTGACGGAGACATATCAATACATAGGTTTTAAGATTCTTACTAGTCAGATATATTCCTCTGCAGAAAATATACGTTTTTGAGTCCCTTTCCCCGAGGAAGTTGTAGGTCTTGTCTATCCCATAGTTGGTTTTTGGAACGGTACCTGTGCTTATATCAAACTCTGGTTTTATGCATCACCCCACCTCTCCTTCCCCCTTAAGCAGGCATAAGAGAGTTTTCTAAATGTGAGACACTGTTCTCTTTCCTCACTCACTTCATGTGTAGCCATGTTTACAGGATCTTCTTAAGTGATATCGTATGATAAGATTCTTTTTCTGTGTGACTTATTTCACTTAGAATCATCATACCTGAATCCACTCATTTTGCTGCTACTGGTCTTATGACATTGATTTCATGGCTGAGGGATATTCCATCGTACGTAAATACCACAATTTTTTGAACAATTTTTAACTTTCCTGGGATATTTAAAGTGTACCCAAGTTGAGGTTCTTGTAAGCAGTGCATCCCTAAATTTTGGGGCGGCTCTGTCTTATTGATTTTCAGTTTTCCCAAGGTATATTCCCTAGACTGGAAGTGCCCTTCACTATGTAGCTCTGTTGTTTACTTGTTTTAGGGAACACAGTGCACTCCTCCAGAGAGGCAGTTGCCAACTTACATCCCGCCCATCAGCATAACAAGGCTCCCTGTTCTGCAGGCACTCTCTTTCCTTTGTGGTTTTTACATATTTTGCCGATGTCCCTTTTGACCGGTGGGAAGGGATACTTCTTTGTAGTGCAGATTTGCATTGCCCGCCTGCTTGCTTGGCCAAAAAGTGTGTATGCGTCTTCTCCAGAATATATTCAGGAGAAAACGAATAAACCATTTTTGGCCAAGTCCATCATTGTCGAAATTGTGCCCCTCTTCCTGTGCTTTACAGGTGATTCCAACGTACCTCTTGAAATCTGTTTCCTGCAATTCTGCCTCGGTTTCAAGTCCGCCTCGTTGCCTTCCTTCAAAATATTTTTGGACGATAGTTGTCCTTTATTACTCTGCCAGTTTGTGAATTGCTGTGCCCCTGAGCTCCATTTATCAAATCGTTGTTTGTGAGCTGACCGCAAGTCCAAAATTTCGGTTCAGGACCTATACTGGTTCCCGGCAGGGGGATGAGTCCTTGGTTAATTATTCTTCCTGCCGGGCAATTAGAGTGACAAATGCCCGTCCAAATGTCTAACAGCTACTCTCTCATTGGTTCTCCCTGTTCCCTTTCATCCTCTGCCAAATTGGCAACCTGTGTTATCCAGGAGGTTAAAGGGGCTGTCTCTCCAAGTTGAGAGATGGATAGTAAAGCAGTTGGAAAGTCAAAGTGGAGCAGCAGGAGAGGGACAATTAGTTGAGTTTTAGAAACCTTTCGTATACACAGTGTGTCCATTCTCTAGGTTTCACGTACATGTTATAGCTGTAGTAATATTCCCTTCCACCTGGAGAGTTTGGAACCATGGAATGGAGGCCATGCATTATTGCTTTAAACTGTCTGTGTTTGCTCACCCAGTCTCACCAATCCTCTCAGTCCCAAATGTCCAGCATTATGCCAAATCAAGCTGTAGTTGTAGATAGGTTCATTTCAGGTTTCATCAGAGACCCTGAAGGAATTGTAAAGAATTTCCCTGTTTTGTTGTTTGGTTATTGAAATTCCTTTTTATAGTGAGTTTGAGCTGATTCCCACTGCATTTTTATGCCAGTCTAGACACACTTGATCCCTTACGGAGACATATCAATATATAGGTTTGAAGATTCTTACTAGTCAGATATATTCCTCTGAGGGAAGTATGGGGTGTTGATTCCTTTTCAGTGAGGAAGGTGTAGATCTTTTCTATTCTGTATTTGGTTTCTGGAATGGAGCCTTTACTAATATCAAACTCTGGTTTTATGCAACACCCCACCTCTCCTTACCCCTTAAGCAGGTGTAAGAGTGTTTTCTAAATGTGAGACTCTCTTCTCTTTACTAACTCAGTTCATGTGTAGCCATGTTTACATGACCTTCATAAGTGATATCTTATGCTAAGTTTATTTTACTCTGTGACTAATTTAACTTAGAATCCTCGTAACTGAATCCACTAAATTTGCTGCTACTGGCCTGACGACATTGATTTCATGGCAGAGAAATATTCCATCGTATGTAATTACCACAATCTCTTGAAAAAATTTTGTCTTTCCTGGGATATTTAAGGTGTAGCCTAGTTGAGGTTCTTGTAAGCAGTGCAGCCCTAAATTTTGGGGTGGCTCTGTCTTACTGATTTTCAGTTTTCCCAAGGTATATACCCTAGACTGGAAGTGCCCTTGTCTCTGTAGCTCTGTTGTTTACTTGTTTTAGGGAACAAAATGCACTCCTCCAGAGAGGCAGTTGGCAATTTACATCCCGCCCATCAGCATAACAAGGCTCCCTGTTCTCCAGGCCCTGTCTTGCCTTTCTGCTTTTTACCCATTTTGTGGATATCCCTTTTGACCTGGGGGAAGTGATACTTCTTTGTAGTGCAGATTTGCATTGCCCGCTTGCTTGCTTGGCCAAAAAGGGCGTATGCGTTTTCTCCTGAATATACTCAGCAGAAAATGCATACGCCCTTTTTGGCCAAGTGCATCATTTTCGAAGTTGTGCCCCTCTTCCTGTGCTTTAAAAGCGATTCCAACGTATCTGTTGAAATCTGTTTCCTTCTATTCTGCCTCGCTTTCAATTCCGCCTCGTTGCCTTCCCTCAACAGATTTTTGTACGATAGTTGTCCTTTATTACTCTACCAGTTTGTGAATTGCTGTGCCCCTGAGCTCCATAATTTAACTCGTTTATTGTGAGCTGAACGCAAGTCCAATATTTTGGTTCAGGACCTATACTGGTTTGCGGTGGGTGGCTTAGACTTTGGTTAATTCTTCTTCCTCCCGGGAAATAAGAGTGACATATGCCCGTCCAAATGCCTAACAGCTACTCTCTCATTGGTTCTCCCTCTTCCCTTTCATCCTCTGCCAAATTGGCAACCTGTGCAAAACAGGAGGTTAAAGGTGCAGTCTCTCCAAGCTGGGAGATTGATAGTAAAGCAGTTGGAAAGTCAAACCTGAGCACCAGCAGAGGGACTATTCGTTGAGTTTTAGAGACCTTTCATATTCACAGTGTGTCCATTCTCTAGGTTTCCCATACATTTTATAGCTGTAGTAATATACTCTTCAACCTGGAGAGTTGGGACCCATGGAATGGTTGCCATGCATTATTGCTTTATAGGGTCTGCATTTGCTCACCCAATCTCACCAATCCTCTCAGTCCCATGTGTCCAGCCTTATGCCACATCCAGCTGTCATTGTAGATAGGGTCATTTCAGGTTTCATCAGAGACCCTGAAGGAATCGTAAAGAATTTCCCTGTTTTGTTGTTTTGTTTTTGAAATTCCCTTTTATAGTGGGTTTGAGATGATTCTCGCTGCCATGTTTATGCCAGTCTAGACACACTTGATTCCCTTACGGAGACATATCAATACATAGGTTTTAAGATTCTAACTAATCCAATATATTCCTCTGTGGGAAATATGGGGTTTTGAATCCCTTTCACTGAGGAAGGTGTAAGTCTTGGCTATTCCATAGTTGGTTTTTGAATGGTACCTGTGCTTATATCAAACTCTGGTTTTATGCATCACCCCACCTCTCCTTCCCCCTTAAGCAGGCATAAGAGTGTTTTCTAAATGTGAGACTCTGTTCTCTTTCCTAACTCAGTTCATATGTAGCCATGTTTACAGGATGTTCATAAGTGATATCTTATGATAAGTTTCTTTTTCTGTGTGACTTATTTCAGTTAGAATCATCGTACCTGAATCCACTCATTTAGCTGCTACTGGTCTTATGACATTGATGTCATGGCTGAGGGATATTCCATCGTATGTAAGTACCACAATTTTTTGAACCATTTTTATATTTCCTGGGATATTTAATGTGTACCCAAGTTGAGGTTCTTGTAAGCAGTGCAGCCCTAAATTTGAGGGTGGCTCTGTCTTATTGATTTTCAGTTTTCCCAAGGTATATTCCCTAGACTGGAAGTGCCCTTGGCTCTGTAGCTTTCTTGTTTACTTGTTTTAGGGAACACAATGCACTCCTCCAGTGAGGCAGTTGGCAATTTACATCCCGCCCATCAGCATAACAAGGCTCCCTGTTCTCCAGGGCCTGTCTAGCCTCTGGTTTTTACCCATTTTGTGGATGTCCCTTTTGACTGGTGGGAAGTGATACTTCTTTTTAGTGCAGATTTGCATTGCCCGCTTGCTTGCTTGGCCAGAAATGCCGTATGCGTTTTCTCCTGAATATATTCAGGAGAAAACGCATACGCCATTTGTGGCCAGGTGCATCATTGTCGAAGTTCTGCCCATCTTCCTATGCGTTAAAGGCGATTCCAACGTGGCTCTTGAAATCTGTTTCCTGCTATTCTGCCTCGCTTTCAAGTCCGCCTGGTTGACTTCCCTCAACTGATTTTTGGACGATAGTTGCCCTTTATTACTCTGCCAGTTTGTTAATTGTTGTGTCCCTGAGCTCCATTTTTAACTCGTTTTTTGTGAGCTGAACGCAAGTCCAATATTTTGGTTCAGGACCTATACTGGTTTTTGGTGGGTGGCTGAGACTTTGGTTAATTCTTCTTCCTCCCGGGAAATAAGAAAGACATGTGCCCGTCCAAATGTCTAACAGCTACTCTCTCATTGGTTCTCCCTCTTGCCTTTCATCCTTTGCTAAATTGGCAACATGTGTACACCAGGAGGTTAAAGGTGCTGTCTCTACAAGTTGGGAGATTGATAGTAAAGCAGTTGGAACGTCAAACTGGAGCACAAGGAGAGGGATTATTCCTTGAGTTTTAGAGACCTTTCATATTCACAGTGTGTCCATTCTCTAGGTTTCCTGTACATGTTATAGCTGTAGTAATATTCCCTTCAACCTGGAGAGTTGTGACCAATGGAATGGCTGCCATGCATTATTGCATTAAAGGGTCTGCATTTGCTCACCCAATCTCACAAATCCTCTCAGTCCCATGTGTTCAGCCTTATGCCACATCCAGCTGTCATTATAGATAGGGTCATTCCAGGTTTCATCAGAGACCCTGAAGGAATTGTATAGAATTTCCCTGGTTTTTGTTTTATTTTTGAAATTCCTTTTTATAGTGGGTTTGAGCTGATTCTCACTGCCATGTTTATGCCAGTCTAGACACACTTGATTCCCTGACGGAGACATATCAATACATAGGTTTTAAGATTCTTACTAGTCAGATATATTCCTCTGCAGAAAATATACGTTTTTGAGTCCCTTTCCCCGAGGAAGTTGTAGGTCTTGTCTATTCCATAGTTGGTTTTTGGAACGGTACCTGTGCTTATATCAAACTCTGGTTTTATGCATCACCCCACCTCTCCTTCCCCCTTAAGCAGGCATAAGAGAGTTTTCTAAATGTGAGACACTGTTCTCTTTCCTCACTCACTTCATGTGTAGCCATGTTTACAGGATCTTCTTAAGTGATATCGTATGATAAGATTCTTTTTCTGTGTGACTTATTTCACTTAGAATCATCATACCTGAATCCACTCATTTTGCTGCTACTGGTCTTATGACATTGATTTCATGGCTGAGGGATATTCCATCGTACGTAAATACCACAATTTTTTGAACAATTTTTAACTTTCCTGGGATATTTAAAGTGTACCCAAGTTGAGGTTCTTGTAAGCAGTGCATCCCTAAATTTTGGGGCGGCTCTGTCTTATTGATTTTCAGTTTTCCCAAGGTATATTCCCTAGACTGGAAGTGCCCTTCACTATGTAGCTCTGTTGTTTACTTGTTTTAGGGAACACAGTGCACTCCTCCAGAGAGGCAGTTGCCAACTTACATCCCGCCCATCAGCATAACAAGGCTCCCTGTTCTGCAGGCCCTCTCTTGCCTTTGTGGTTTTTACACATTTTGCCGATGTCCCTTTTGACCGGTGGGAAGGGATACTTCTTTGTAGTGCAGATTTGCATTGCCCGCCTGCTTGCTTGGCCAAAAAGTGTGTATGCGTTTTCTCCAGAATATATTCAGGAGAAAACGAATAAACCATTTTTGGCCAAGTCCATCATTGTCGAAATTGTGCCCCTCTTCCTGTGCTTTACAGGTGATTCCAACGTACCTCTTGAAATCTGTTTCCTGCAATTCTGCCTCGGTTTCAAGTCCGCCTCGTTGCCTTCCTTCAAAATATTTTTGGACGATAGTTGTCCTTTATTACTCTGCCAGTTTGTGAATTGCTGTGCCCCTGAGCTCCATTTATCAAATCGTTGTTTGTGAGCTGACCACAAGTCCAAAATTTCGGTTCAGGACCGATACTGGTTCCCGGCAGGGGGATGAGTCCTTGGTTACTTATTCTTCCTGCCGGGCAATTAGAGTGACAAATGCCCGTCCAAATGTCTAACAGCTACTCTCTCATTGGTTCTCCCTGTTCCCTTTCATCCTCTGCCAAATTGGCAACCTGTGTTATCCAGGAGGTTAAAGGGGCTGTCTCTCCAAGTTGAGAGATGGATAGTAAAGCAGTTGGAAAGTCAAAGTGGAGCACCAGGAGAGGGACAATTAGTTGAGTTTTAGAAACCTTTCGTATACACAGTGTGTCCATTCTCTAGGTTTCACGTACATGTTATAGCTGTAGTAATATTCCCTTCCACCTGGAGAGTTTGGAACCATGGAATGGAGGCCATGCATTATTGTTTTAAACTGTCTGTGTTTGCTCACCCAGTCTCACCAATCCTCTCAGTCCCAAATGTCCAGCATTATGCCAAATCAAGCTGTAGTTGTAGATAGGTTCATTTCAGGTTTCATCAGAGACCCTGAAGGAATTGTAAAGAATTTCCCTGTTTTGTTGTTTTGTTATTGAAATTCCTTTTTATAGTGAGTTTGAGCTGATTCCCACTGCATTTTTATGCCAGTCTAGACACACTTGATCCCTTACGGAGACATATCAATATATAGGTTTGAAGATTCTTACTAGTCAGATATATTCCTCTGAGGGAAGTATGGGGTGTTGATTCCTTTTCAGTGAGGAAGGTGTAGATCTTTTCTATTCTGTATTTGGTTTCTGGAATGGAGCCTTTACTAATATCAAACTCTGGTTTTATGCAACACCCCACCTCTCCTTACCCCTTAAGCAGGTGTAAGAGTGTTTTCTAAATGTGAGACTCTCTTCTCTTTACTAACTCAGTTCATGTGTAGCCATGTTTACATGACCTTCATAAGTGATATCTTATGCTAAGTTTATTTTACTCTGTGACTAATTTAACTTAGAATCCTCGTAACTGAATACACTAAATTTGCTGCTACTGGCCTGATGACATTGATTTCATGGCAGAGAAATATTCCATCGTATGTAATTACCACAATCTCTTGAAAAAATTTTGTCTTTCCTGGGATATTTAAGGTGTAGCCTAGTTGAGGTTCTTGTAAGCAGTGCAGCCCTAAATTTTGGGGTGGCTCTGTCTTACTGATTTTCAGTTTTCCCAAGGTATATACCCTAGACTGGAAGTGCCCTTGTCTCTGTAGCTCTGTTGTTTACTTGTTTTAGGGAACAAAATGCACTCCTCCAGAGAGGCAGTTGGCAATTTACATCCCGCCCATCAGCATAACAAGGCTCCCTGTTCTCCAGGCCCTGTCTTGCCTTTCTGCTTTTTACCCATTTTGTGGATATCCCTTTTGACCTGTGGGAAGTGATACTTCTTTGTAGTGCAGATTTGCATTGCCCGCTTGCTTGCTTGGCCAAAAAGGGCGTATGCGTTTTCTCCTGAATATACTCAGGAGAAAATGCATACGCCCTTTTTGGCCAAGTGCATCATTTTCGAAGTTGTGCCCCTCTTCCTGTGCTTTAAAAGCGATTCCAACGTATCTGTTGAAATCTGTTTCCTTCTATTCTGCCTCGCTTTCAATTCCGCCTCGTTGCCTTCCCTCAACAGATTTTTGTACGATAGTTGTCCTTTATTACTCTACCAGTTTGTGAATTGCTGTGCCCCTGAGCTCCATAATTTAACTCGTTTATTGTGAGCTGAACGCAAGTCCAATATTTTGGTTCAGGACCTATACTGGTTTGCGGTGGGTGGCTTAGACTTTGGTTAATTCTTCTTCCTCCCGGGAAATAAGAGTGACATGTGCCCGTCCAAATGCCTAACAGCTACTCTCTCATTGGTTCTCCCTCTTCCCTTTCATCCTCTGCCAAATTGGCAACCTGTGCAAAACAGGAGGTTAAAGGTGCAGTCTCTCCAAGCTGGGAGATTGATAGTAAAGCAGTTGGAAAGTCAAACC
Organism: Mesoplodon mirus; assembly: GCF_964341445.2. Lineage (NCBI taxonomy): Eukaryota > Metazoa > Chordata > Mammalia > Artiodactyla > Ziphiidae > Mesoplodon > Mesoplodon mirus. Next base: position 787,362 of record NW_028295619.1, on the reverse strand, counting down.
TGAGCACCAGCAGAGGGACTATTCGTTGAGTTTTAGAGACCTTTCGTATTCACAGTGTGTCCAGTCTCTAGGTTTCCCGTACATTTTATAGCTGTAGTAATATACTCTTCAACCTGGAGAGTTGGGACCCATGGAATGGTTGCCATGCATTATTGCTTTATAGGGTCTGCATTTGCTCACCCAATCTCACCAATCCTCTCAGTCCCATGTGTCCAGCCTTATGCCACATCCAGCTTACATTGTAGATAGGGTCATTTCAGGTTTCATCAGAGACCCTGAAGGAATCGTAAAGAATTTCCCTGTTTTGTTGTTTTGTTTTTGAAATTCCCTTTTATAGTGGGTTTGAGATGATTCTCGCTGCCATGTTTATGCCAGTCTAGACACACTTGATTCCCTTACGGAGACATATCAATACATAGGTTTTAAGATTCTAACTAATCCAATATATTCCTCTGTGGGAAATATGGGGTTTTGAATCCCTTTCACTGAGGAAGGTGTAAGTCTTGGCTATTCCATAGTTGGTTTTTGAATGGTACCTGTGCTTATATCAAACTCTGGTTTTATGCATCACCCCACCTCTCCTTCCCCCTTAAGCAGGCATAAGAGTGTTTTCTAAATGTGAGACTCTGTTCTCTTTCCTAACTCAGTTCATATGTAGCCATGTTTACAGGATGTTCATAAGTGATATCTTATGATAAGTTTCTTTTTCTGTGTGACTTATTTCAGTTAGAATCATCGTACCTGAATCCACTCATTTAGCTGCTACTGGTCTTATGACATTGATGTCATGGCTGAGGGATATTCCATCGTATGTAAGTACCACAATTTTTTGAACCATTTTTATATTTCCTGGGATATTTAATGTGTACCCAAGTTGAGGTTCTTGTAAGCAGTGCATCCCTAAATTTGAGGGTGGCAGTGTCTTATTGATTTTCAGTTTTCCCAGGGTATATTCCCTAGACTGGAAGTGCCCTTGGCTCTGTAGCTTTCTTGTTTACTTGTTTTAGGGAACACAATGCACTCCTCCAGTGAGGCAGTTGGCAATTTACATCCCGCCCATCAGCATAACAAGGCTCCCTGTTCTCCAGGGCCTGTCTAGCCTCTGGTTTTTACCCATTTTGTGGATGTCCCTTTTGACTGGTGGGAAGTGATACTTCTTTTTAGTGCAGATTTGCATTGCCCGCTTGCTTGCTTGGCCAGAAATGCCGTATGCGTTTTCTCCTGAATATATTCAGGAGAAAACGCATACGCCATTTGTGGCCAGGTGCATCATTGTCGAAGTTCTGCCCATCTTCCTATGCTTTAAAGGCGATTCCAACGTGGCTCTTGAAATCTGTTTCCTGCTATTCTGCCTCGCTTTCAAGTCCGCCTGGTTGACTTCCCTCAACTGATTTTTGGACGATAGTTGCCCTTTATTACTCTGCCAGTTTGTTAATTGTTGTGTCCCTGAGCTCCATTTTTAACTCGTTTTTTGTGAGCTGAACGCAAGTCCAATATTTTGGTTCAGGACCTATACTGGTTTTTGGTGGGTGGCTGAGACTTTGGTTAATTCTTCTTCCTCCCGGGAAATAAGAAAGACATGTGCCCGTCCAAATGTCTAACAGCTACTCTCTCATTGGTTCTCCCTCTTGCCTTTCATCCTTTGCTAAATTGGCAACATGTGTACACCAGGAGGTTAAAGGTGCTGTCTCTACAAGTTGGGAGATTGATAGTAAAGCAGTTGGAACGTCAAACTGGAGCACAAGGAGAGGGATTATTCCTTGAGTTTTAGAGACCTTTCATATTCACAGTGTGTCCATTCTCTAGGTTTCCTGTACATGTTATAGCTGTAGTAATATTCCCTTCAACCTGGAGAGTTGTGACCAATGGAATGGCTGCCATGCATTATTGCATTAAAGGGTCTGCATTTGCTCACCCAATCTCACAAATCCTCTCAGTCCCATGTGTTCAGCCTTATGCCACATCCAGCTGTCATTATAGATAGGGTCATTCCAGGTTTCATCAGAGACCCTGAAGGAATTGTATAGAATTTCCCTGGTTTTTGTTTTATTTTTGAAATTCCTTTTTATAGTGGGTTTGAGCTGATTCTCACTGCCATGTTTATGCCAGTCTAGACACACTTGATTCCCTGACGGAGACATATCAATACATAGGTTTTAAGATTCTTACTAGTCAGATATATTCCTCTGCAGAAAATATACGTTTTTGAGTCCCTTTCCCCGAGGAAGTTGTAGGTCTTGTCTATTCCATAGTTGGTTTTTGGAACGGTAGCTGTGCTTATATCAAACTCTGGTTTTATGCATCACCCTACCTCTCCTTCCCCCTTAAGCAGGCATAAGAGAGTTTTCTAAATGTGAGACACTGTTCTCTTTCCTCACTCACTTCATGTGTAGCCATGTTTACAGGATCTTCTTAAGTGATATCGTATGATAAGATTCTTTTTCTGTGTGACTTATTTCACTTAGAATCATCATACCTGAATCCACTCATTTTGCTGCTACTGGTCTTATGACATTGATTTCATGGCTGAGGGATATTCCATCGTACGTAAATACCACAATTTTTTGAACAATTTTTAACTTTCCTGGGATATTTAAAGTGTACCCAAGTTGAGGTTCTTGTAAGCAGTGCATCCCTAAATTTTGGGGCGGCTCTGTCTTATTGATTTTCAGTTTTCCCAAGGTATATTCCCTAGACTGGAAGTGCCCTTCACTATGTAGCTCTGTTGTTTACTTGTTTTAGGGAACACAGTGCACTCCTCCAGAGAGGCAGTTGCCAACTTACATCCCGCCCATCAGCATAACAAGGCTCCCTGTTCTGCAGGCCCTCTCTTGCCTTTGTGGTTTTTACACATTTTGCCGATGGCCCTTTTGACCGGTGGGAAGGGATACTTCTTTGTAGTGCAGATTTGCATTGCCCGCCTGCTTGCTTGGCCAAAAAGTGTGTATGCGTTTTCTCCAGAATATATTCAGGAGAAAACGAATAAACCATTTTTGGCCAAGTCCATCATTGTCGAAATTGTGCCCCTCTTCCTGTGCTTTACAGGTGATTCCAACGTACCTCTTGAAATCTGTTTCCTGCAATTCTGCCTCGGTTTCAAGTCCGCCTCGTTGCCTTCCTTCAAAATATTTTTGGACGATAGTTGTCCTTTATTACTCTGCCAGTTTGTGAATTGCTGTGCCCCTGAGCTCCATTTATCAAATCGTTGTTTGTGAGCTGACCGCAAGTCCAAAATTTCGGTTCAGGACCTATACTGGTTCCCGGCAGGGGGATGAGTCCTTGGTTAATTATTCTTCCTGCCGGGCAATTAGAGTGACAAATGCCCGTCCAAATGTCTAACAGCTACTCTCTCATTGGTTCTCCCTGTTCCCTTTCATCCTCTGCCAAATTGGCAACCTGTGTTATCCAGGAGGTTAAAGGGGCTGTCTCTCCAAGTTGAGAGATGGATAGTAAAGCAGTTGGAAAGTCAAACTGGAGCACCAGGAGAGGGACAATTAGTTGAGTTTTAGAAACCTTTCGTATACACAGTGTGTCCATTCACTAGGTTTCACGTACATGTTATAGCTGTAGTAATATTCCCTTCCACCTGGAGAGTTTGGAACCATGGAATGCAGGCCATGCATTATTGCTTTAAACTGTCTGTGTTTGCTCACCCAGTCTCACCAATCCTCTCAGTCCCAAATGTCCAGCATTATGCCAAATCAAACTGTAGTTGTAGATAGGTTCATTTCAGGTTTCATCAGAGACCCTGAAGGAATTGTAAAGAATTTCCCTGTTTTGTTGTTTGGTTATTGAAATTCCTTTTTATAGTGAGTTTGAGCTGATTCCCACTGCATTTTTATGCCAGTCTAGACACACTTGATCCCTTACGGAGACATATCAATATATAGGTTTGAAGATTCTTACTAGTCAGATATATTCCTCTGAGGGAAGTATGGGGTGTTGATTCCTTTTCAGTGAGGAAGGTGTAGATCTTTTCTATTCTGTATTTGGTTTCTGGAATGGAGCCTTTACTAATATCAAACTCTGGTTTTATGCAACACCCCACCTCTCCTTACCCCTTAAGCAGGTGTAAGAGTGTTTTCTAAATGTGAGACTCTCTTCTCTTTACTAACTCAGTTCATGTGTAGCCATGTTTACATGACCTTCATAAGTGATATCTTATGCTAAGTTTATTTTACTCTGTGACTAATTTAACTTAGAATCCTCGTAACTGAATCCACTAAATTTGCTGCTACTGGCCTGATGACATTGATTTCATGGCAGAGAAATATTCCATCGTATGTAATTACCACAATCTCTTGAAAAACTTTTGTCTTTCCTGGGATATTTAAGGTGTAGCCTAGTTGAGGTTCTTGTAAGCAGTGCAGCCCTAAATTTTGGGGTGGCTCTGTCTTACTGATTTTCAGTTTTCCCAAGGTATATACCCTAGACTGGAAGTGCCCTTGTCTCTGTAGCTCTGTTGTTTACTTGTTTTAGGGAACAAAATGCACTCCTCCAGAGAGGCAGTTGGCAATTTACATCCCGCCCATCAGCATAACAAGGCTCCCTGTTCTCCAGGCCCTGTCTTGCCTTTCTGCTTTTTACCCATTTTGTGGATATCCCTTTTGACCTGTGGGAAGTGATACTTCTTTGTAGTGCAGATTTGCATTGCCCGCTTGCTTGCTTGGCCAAAAAGGGCGTATGCGTTTTCTCCTGAATATACTCAGCAGAAAATGCATACGCCCTTTTTGGCCAAGTGCATCATTTTCGAAGTTGTGCCCCTCTTCCTGTGCTTTAAAAGCGATTCCAACGTATCTGTTGAAATCTGTTTCCTTCTATTCTGCCTCGCTTTCAATTCCGCCTCGTTGCCTTCCCTCAACAGATTTTTGTACGATAGTTGTCCTTTATTACTCTACCAGTTTGTGAATTGCTGTGCCCCTGAGCTCCATAATTTAACTCGTTTATTGTGAGCTGAACGCAAGTCCAATATTTTGGTTCAGGACCTATACTGGTTTGCGGTGGGTGGCTTAGACTTTGGTTAATTCTTCTTCCTCCCGGGAAATAAGAGTGACATGTGCCCGTCCAAATGCCTAACAGCTACTCTCTCATTGGTTCTCCCTCTTCCCTTTCATCCTCTGCCAAATTGGCAACCTGTGCAAAACAGGAGGTTAAAGGTGCAGTCTCTCAAAGCTGGGAGATTGATAGTAAAGCAGTTGGAAAGTCAAACCTGAGCACCAGCAGAGGGACTATTCGTTGAGTTTTAGAGACCTTTCGTATTCACAGTGTGTCCAGTCTCTAGGTTTCCCATACATTTTATAGCTGTAGTAATATACTCTTCAACCTGGAGAGTTGGGACCCATGGAATGGTTGCCATGCATTATTGCTTTATAGGGTCTGCATTTGCTCACCCAATCTCACCAATCCTCTCAGTCCCATGTGTCCAGCCTTATGCCACATCCAGCTTACATTGTAGATAGGGTCATTTCAGGTTTCATCAGAGACCCTGAAGGAATCGTAAAGAATTTCCCTGTTTTGTTGTTTTGTTTTTGAAATTCCCTTTTATAGTGGGTTTGAGATGATTCTCGCTGCCATGTTTATGCCAGTCTAGACACACTTGATTCCCTTACGGAGACATATCAATACATAGGTTTTAAGATTCTAACTAATCCAATATATTCCTCTGTGGGAAATATGGGGTTTTGAATCCCTTTCACTGAGGAAGGTGTAAGTCTTGGCTATTCCATAGTTGGTTTTTGAATAGTACCTGTGCTTATATCAAACTCTGGTTTTATGCATCACCCCACCTCTCCTTCCCCCTTAAGCAGGCATAAGAGTGTTTTCTAAATGTGAGACTCTGTTCTCTTTCCTAACTCAGTTCATATGTAGCCATGTTTACAGGATGTTCATAAGTGATATCTTATGATAAGTTTCTTTTTCTGTGTGACTTATTTCAGTTAGAATCATCGTACCTGAATCCACTCATTTAGCTGCTACTGGTCTTATGACATTGATGTCATGGCTGAGGGATATTCCATCGTATGTAAGTACCACAATTTTTTGAACCATTTTTATATTTCCTGGGATATTTAATGTGTACCCAAGTTGAGGTTCTTGTAAGCAGTGCAGCCCTAAATTTGAGGGTGGCTCTGTCTTATTGATTTTCAGTTTTCCCAAGGTATATTCCCTAGACTGGAAGTGCCCTTGGCTCTGTAGCTTTCTTGTTTACTTGTTTTAGGGAACACAATGCACTCCTCCAGTGAGGCAGTTGGCAATTTACATCCCGCCCATCAGCATAACAAGGCTCCCTGTTCTCCAGGGCCTGTCTAGCCTCTGGTTTTTACCCATTTTGTGGATGTCCCTTTTGACTGGTGGGAAGTGATACTTCTTTTTAGTGCAGATTTGCATTGCCCGCTTGCTTGCTTGGCCAGAAATGCCGTATGCGTTTTCTCCTGAATATATTCAGGAGAAAACGCATACGCCATTTGTGGCCAGGTGCATCATTGTCGAAGTTCTGCCCATCTTCCTATGCTTTAAAGGCGATTCCAACGTGGCTCTTGAAATCTGTTTCCTGCTATTCTGCCTCGCTTTCAAGTCCGCCTGGTTGACTTCCCTCAACTGATTTTTGGACGATAGTTGCCCTTTATTACTCTGCCAGTTTGTTAATTGTTGTGTCCCTGAGCTCCATTTTTAACTCGTTTTTTGTGAGCTGAACGCAAGTCCAATATTTTGGTTCAGGACCTATACTGGTTTTTGGTGGGTGGCTGAGACTTTGGTTAATTCTTCTTCCTCCCGGGAAATAAGAAAGACATGTGCCCGTCCAAATGTCTAACAGCTACTCTCTCATTGGTTCTCCCTCTTGCCTTTCATCCTTTGCTAAATTGGCAACATGTGTACACCAGGAGGTTAAAGGTGCTGTCTCTACAAGTTGGGAGATTGATAGTAAAGCAGTTGGAACGTCAAACTGGAGCACAAGGAGAGGGATTATTCCTTGCGTTTTAGAGACCTTTCATATTCACAGTGTGTCCATTCTCTAGGTTTCCTGTACATGTTATAGCTGTAGTAATATTCCCTTCAACCTGGAGAGTTGTGACCAATGGAATGGCTGCCATGCATTATTGCATTAAAGGGTCTGCATTTGCTCACCCAATCTCACAAATCCTCTCAGTCCCATGTGTTCAGCCTTATGCCACATCCAGCTGTCATTATAGATAGGGTCATTCCAGGTTTCATCAGAGACCCTGAAGGAATTGTATAGAATTTCCCTGGTTTTTGTTTTATTTTTGAAATTCCTTTTTATAGTGGGTTTGAGCTGATTCTCACTGCCATGTTTATGCCAGTCTAGACACACTTGATTCCCTGACAGAGACATATCAATACATAGGTTTTAAGATTCTTACTAGTCAGATATATTCCTCTGCAGAAAATATACGTTTTTGAGTCCCTTTCCCCGAGGAAGTTGTAGGTCTTGTCTATTCCATAGTTGGTTTTTGGAACGGTACCTGTGCTTATATCAATCTCTGGTTTTATGCATCACCCCACCTCTCCTTCCCCCTTAAGCAGGCATAAGAGAGTTTTCTAAATGTGAGACACTGTTCTCTTTCCTCACTCACTTCATGTGTAGCCATGTTTACAGGATCTTCTTAAGTGATATCGTATGATAAGATTCTTTTTCTGTGTGACTTATTTCACTTAGAATCATCATACCTGAATCCACTCATTTTGCTGCTACTGGTCTTATGACATTGATTTCATGGCTGAGGGATATTCCATCGTACGTAAATACCACAATTTTTTGAACAATTTTTAACTTTCCTGGGATATTTAAAGTGTACCCAAGTTGAGGTTCTTGTAAGCAGTGCATCCCTAAATTTTGGGGCAGCTCTGTCTTATTGATTTTCAGTTTTCCCAAGGTATATTCCCTAGACTGGAAGTGCCCTTCACTATGTAGCTCTGTTGTTTACTTGTTTTAGGGAACACAGTGCACTCCTCCAGAGAGGCAGTTGCCAACTTACATCCCGCCCATCAGCATAACAAGGCTCCCTGTTCTGCAGGCCCTCTCTTGCCTTTGTGGTTTTTACACATTTTGCCGATGTCCCTTTTGACCGGTGGGAAGGGATACTTCTTTGTAGTGCAGATTTGCATTGCCCGCCTGCTTGCTTGGCCAAAAAGTGTGTATGCGTTTTCTCCAGAATATATTCAGGAGAAAACGAATAAACCATTTTTGGCCAAGTCCATCATTGTCGAAATTGTGCCCCTCTTCCTGTGCTTTACAGGTGATTCCAACGTACCTCTTGAAATCTGTTTCCTGCAATTCTGCCTCGGTTTCAAGTCCGCCTCGTTGCCTTCCTTCAAAATATTTTTGGACGATAGTTGTCCTTTATTACTCTGCCAGTTTGTGAATTGCTGTGCCCCTGAGCTCCATTTATCAAATCGTTGTTTGTGAGCTGACCGCAAGTCCAAAATTTCGGTTCAGGACCTATACTGGTTCCCGGCAGGGGGATGAGTCCTTGGTTAATTATTCTTCCTGCCGGGCAATTAGAGTGACAAATGCCCGTCCAAATGTCTAACAGCTACTCTCTCATTGGTTCTCCCTGTTCCCTTTCATCCTCTGCCAAATTGGCAACCTGTGTTATCCAGGAGGTTAAAGGGGCTGTCTCTCCAAGTTGAGAGATGGATAGTAAAGCAGTTGGAAAGTCAAACTGGAGCACCAGGAGAGGGACAATTAGTTGAGTTTTAGAAACCTTTCGTATACACAGTGTGTCCATTCACTAGGTTTCACGTACATGTTATAGCTGTAGTAATATTCCCTTCCACCTGGAGAGTTTGGAACCATGGAATGCAGGCCATGCATTATTGCTTTAAACTGTCTGTGTTTGCTCACCCAGTCTCACCAATCCTCTCAGTCCCAAATGTCCAGCATTATGCCAAATCAAGCTGTAGTTGTAGATAGGTTCATTTCAGGTTTCATCAGAGACCCTGAAGGAATTGTAAAGAATTTCCCTGTTTTGTTGTTTGGTTATTGAAATTCCTTTTTATAGTGAGTTTGAGCTGATTCCCACTGCATTTTTATGCCAGTCTAGACACACTTGATCCCTTACGGAGACATATCAATATATAGGTTTGAAGATTCTTACTAGTCAGATATATTCCTCTGAGGGAAGTATGGGGTGTTGATTCCTTTTCAGTGAGGAAGGTGTAGATCTTTTCTATTCTGTATTTGGTTTCTAGAATGGAGCCTTTACTAATATCAAACTCTGGTTTTATGCAACACCCCACCTCTCCTTACCCCTTAAGCAGGTGTAAGAGTGTTTTCTAAATGTGAGACTCTCTTCTCTTTACTAACTCAGTTCATGTGTAGCCATGTTTACATGACCTTCATAAGTGATATCTTATGCTAAGTTTATTTTACTCTGTGACTAATTTAACTTAGAATCCTCGTAACTGAATCCACTAAATTTGCTGCTACTGGCCTGATGACATTGATTTCATGGCAGAGAAATATTCCATCGTATGTAATTACCACAATCTCTTGAAAAAATTTTGTCTTTCCTGGGATATTTAAGGTGTAGCCTAGTTGAGGTTCTTGTAAGCAGTGCAGCCCTAAATTTTGGGGTGGCTCTGTCTTACTGATTTTCAGTTTTCCCAAGGTATATACCCTAGACTGGAAGTGCCCTTGTCTCTGTAGCTCTGTTGTTTACTTGTTTTAGGGAACAAAATGCACTCCTCCAGAGAGGCAGTTGGCAATTTACATCCCGCCCATCAGCATAACAAGGCTCCCTGTTCTCCAGGCCCTGTCTTGCCTTTCTGCTTTTTACCCATTTTGTGGATATCCCTTTTGACCTGTGGGAAGTGATACTTCTTTGTAGTGCAGATTTGCATTGCCCGCTTGCTTGCTTGGCCAAAAAGGGCGTATGCGTTTTCTCCTGAATATACTCAGCAGAAAATGCATACGCCCTTTTTGGCCAAGTGCATCATTTTCGAAGTTGTGCCCCTCTTCCTGTGCTTTAAAAGCGATTCCAACGTATCTGTTGAAATCTGTTTCCTTCTATTCTGCCTCGCTTTCAATTCCACCTCGTTGCCTTCCCTCAACAGATTTTTGTACGATAGTTGTCCTTTATTACTCTACCAGTTTGTGAATTGCTGTGCCCCTGAGCTCCATAATTTAACTCGTTTATTGTGAGCTGAACGCAAGTCCAATATTTTGGTTCAGGACCTATACTGGTTTGCGGTGGGTGGCTTAGACTTTGGTTAATTCTTCTTCCTCCCGGGAAATAAGAGTGACATGTGCCCGTCCAAATGCCTAACAGCTACTCTCTCATTGGTTCTCCCTCTTCCCTTTCATCCTCTGCCAAATTGGCAACCTGTGCAAAACAGGAGGTTAAAGGTGCAGTCTCTCCAAGCTGGGAGATTGATAGTAAAGCAGTTGGAAAGTCAAACCTGAGCACCAGCAGAGGGACTATTCGTTGAGTTTTAGAGACCTTTCGTATTCACAGTGTGTCCAGTCTCTAGGTTTCCCGTACATTTTATAGCTGTAGTAATATACTCTTCAACCTGGAGAGTTGGGACCCATGGAATGGTTGCCATGCATTATTGCTTTATAGGGTCTGCATTTGCTCACCCAATCTCACCAATCCTCTCAGTCCCATGTGTCCAGCCTTATGCCACATCCAGCTGTCATTGTAGATAGGGTCATTCCAGGTTTCATCAGAGACCCTGAAGGAATTGTAAAGAATTTCCCTGTTTTGTTGTTTTGTTTTTGAAATTCCCTTTTATAGTGGGTTTGAGATGATTCTCACTGCCCTGTTTATGCCAGTCTAGACACACTTGATTCCCTTACGGAGACATATCAATACATAGGTTTTAAGATTCTAACTAATCCAATATATTCCTCTGTGGGAAATATGGGGTTTTGAATCCCTTTCACTGAGGAAGGTGTAAGTCTTGGCTATTCCATAGTTGGTTTTTGAATGGTACCTGTGCTTATATCAAACTCTGGTTTTATGCATCACCCCACCTCTCCTTCCCCCTTAAGCAGGCATAAGAGTGTTTTCTAAATGTGAGACTCTGTTCTCTTTCCTAACTCAGTTCATATGTAGCCATGTTTACAGGATGTTCATAAGTGATATCTTATGATAAGTTTCTTTTTCTGTGTGACTTATTTCAGTTAGAATCATCGTACCTGAATCCACTCATTTAGCTGCTACTGGTCTTATGACATTGATGTCATGGCTGAGGGATATTCCATCGTTTGTAAGTACCACAATTTTTTGAACCATTTTTATATTTCCTGGGATATTTAATGTGTACCCAAGTTGAGGTTCTTGTAAGCAGTGCATCCCTAAATTTGAGGGTGGCAGTGTCTTATTGATTTTCAGTTTTCCCAAGGTATATTCCCTAGACTGGAAGTGCCCTTGGCTCTGTAGCTTTCTTGTTTACTTGTTTTAGGGAACACAATGCACTCCTCCAGTGAGGCAGTTGGCAATTTACATCCCGCCCATCAGCATAACAAGGCTCCCTGTTCTCCAGGGCCTGTCTAGCCTCTGGTTTTTACCCATTTTGTGGATGTCCCTTTTGACTGGTGGGAAGTGATACTTCTTTTTAGTGCAGATTTGCATTGCCCGCTTGCTTGCTTGGCCAGAAATGCCGTATGCGTTTTCTCCTGAATATATTCAGGAGAAAACGCATACGCCATTTGTGGCCAGGTGCATCATTGTCGAAGTTCTGCCCATCTTCCTATGCGTTAAAGGCGATTCCAACGTGGCTCTTGAAATCTGTTTCCTGCTATTCTGCCTCGCTTTCAAGTCCGCCTGGTTGACTTCCCTCAACTGATTTTTGGACGATAGTTGCCCTTTATTACTCTGCCAGTTTGTTAATTGTTGTGTCCCTGAGCTCCATTTTTAACTCGTTTTTTGTGAGCTGAACGCAAGTCCAATATTTTGGTTCAGGACCTATACTGGTTTTTGGTGGGTGGCTGAGACTTTGGTTAATTCTTCTTCCTCCCGGGAAATAAGAAAGACATGTGCCCGTCCAAATGTCTAACAGCTACTCTCTCATTGGTTCTCCCTCTTGCCTTTCATCCTTTGCTAATTTGGCAACATGTGTACACCAGGAGGTTAAAGGTGCTGTCTCTACAAGTTGGGAGATTGATAGTAAAGCAGTTGGAACGTCAAACTGGAGCACAAGGAGAGGGATTATTCCTTGAGTTTTAGAGACCTTTCATATTCACAGTGTGTCCATTCTCTAGGTTTCCTGTACATGTTATAGCTGTAGTAATATTCCCTTCAACCTGGAGAGTTGTGACCAATGGAATGGCTGCCATGCATTATTGCATTAAAGGGTCTGCATTTGCTCACCCAATCTCACAAATCCTCTCAGTCCCATGTGTTCAGCCTTATGCCACATCCAGCTGTCATTATAGATAGGGTCATTCCAGGTTTCATCAGAGACCCTGAAGGAATTGTATAGAATTCCCCTGGTTTTTGTTTTATTTTTGAAATTCCTTTTTATAGTGGGTTTGAGCTGATTCTCACTGCCATGTTTATGCCAGTCTAGACACACTTGATTCCCTGACGGAGACATATCAATACATAGGTTTTAAGATTCTTACTAGTCAGATATATTCCTCTGCAGAAAATATACGTTTTTGAGTCCCTTTCCCCGAGGAAGTTGTAGGTCTTGTCTATTCCATAGTTGGTTTTTGGAACGGTAGCTGTGCTTATATCAAACTCTGGTTTTATGCATCACCCCACCTCTCCTTCCCCCTTAAGCAGGCATAAGAGAGTTTTCTAAATGTGAGACACTGTTCTCTTTCCTCACTCACTTCATGTGTAGCCATGTTTACAGGATCTTCTTAAGTGATATCGTATGATAAGATTCTTTTTCTGTGTGACTTATTTCACTTAGAATCATCATACCTGAATCCACTCATTTTGCTGCTACTGGTCTTATGACATTGATTTCATGGCTGAGGGATATTCCATCGTACGTAAATACCACAATTTTTTGAACAATTTTTAACTTTCCTGGGATATTTAAAGTGTACCCAAGTTGAGGTTCTTGTAAGCAGTGCATCCCTAAATTTTGGGGCGGCTCTGTCTTATTGATTTTCAGTTTTCCCAAGGTATATTCCCTAGACTGGAAGTGCCCTTCACTATGTAGCTCTGTTGTTTACTTGTTTTAGGGAACACAGTGCACTCCTCCAGAGAGGCAGTTGCCAACTTACATCCCGCCCATCAGCATAACAAGGCTCCCTGTTCTGCAGGCCCTCTCTTGCCTTTGTGGTTTTTACACATTTTGCCGATGTCCCTTTTGACCGGTGGGAAGGGATACTTCTTTGTAGTGCAGATTTGCATTGCCCGCCTGCTTGCTTGGCCAAAAAGTGTGTATGCGTTTTCTCCAGAATATATTCAGGAGAAAACGAATAAACCATTTTTGGCCAAGTCCATCATTGTCGAAATTGTGCCCCTCTTCCTGTGCTTTACAGGTGATTCCAACGTACCTCTTGAAATCTGTTTCCTGCAATTCTGCCTCGGTTTCAAGTCCGCCTCGTTGCCTTCCTTCAAAATATTTTTGGACGATAGTTGTCCTTTATTACTCTGCCAGTTTGTGAATTGCTGTGCCCCTGAGCTCCATTTATCAAATCGTTGTTTGTGAGCTGACCGCAAGTCCAAAATTTCGGTTCAGGACCTATACTGGTTCCCGGCAGGGGGATGAGTCCTTGGTTACTTATTCTTCCTGCCGGGCAATTAGAGTGACAAATGCCCGTCCAAATGTCTAACAGCTACTCTCTCATTGGTTCTCCCTGTTCCCTTTCATCCTCTGCCAAATTGGCAACCTGTGTTATCCAGGAGGTTAAAGGGGCTGTCTCTCCAAGTTGAGAGATGGATAGTAAAGCAGTTGGAAAGTCAAACTGGAGCACCAGGAGAGGGACAATTAGTTGAGTTTTAGAAACCTTTCGTATACACAGTGTGTCCATTCTCTAGGTTTCACGTACATGTTATAGCTGTAGTAATATTCCCTTCCACCTGGAGAGTTTGGAACCATGGAATGGAGGCCATGCATTATTGCTTTAAACTGTCTGTGTTTGCTCACCCAGTCTCACCAATCCTCTCAGTCCCAAATGTCCAGCATTATGCCAAATCAAGCTGTAGTTGTAGATAGGTTCATTTCAGGTTTCATCAGAGACCCTGAAGGAATTGTAAAGAATTTCCCTGTTTTGTTGTTTTGTTATTGAAATTCCTTTTTATAGTGAGTTTGAGCTGATTCCCACTACATTTTTATGCCAGTCTAGACACACTTGATCCCTTACGGAGACATATCAATATATAGGTTTGAAGATTCTTACTAGTCAGATATATTCCTCTGAGGGAAGTATGGGGTGTTGATTCCTTTTCAGTGAGGAAGGTGTAGATCTTTTCTATTCTGTATTTGGTTTCTGGAATGGAGCCTTTACTAATATCAAACTCTGGTTTTATGCAACACCCCACCTCTCCTTACCCCTTAAGCAGGTGTAAGAGTGTTTTCTAAATGTGAGACTCTCTTCTCTTTACTAACTCAGTTCATGTGTAGCCATGTTTACATGACCTTCATAAGTGATATCTTATGCTAAGTTTATTTTACTCTGTGACTAATTTAACTTAGAATCCTCGTAACTGAATCCACTAAATTTGCTGCTACTGGCCTGATGACATTGATTTCATGGCAGAGAAATATTCCATCGTATGTAATTACCACAATCTCTTGAAAAAATTTTGTCTTTCCTGGGATATTTAAGGTGTAGCCTAGTTGAGGTTCTTGTAAGCAGTGCAGCCCTAAATTTTGGGGTGGCTCTGTCTTACTGATTTTCAGTTTTCCCAAGGTATATACCCTAGACTGGAAGTGCCCTTGTCTCTGTAGCTCTGTTGTTTACTTGTTTTAGGGAACAAAATGCACTCCTCCAGAGAGGCAGTTGGCAATTTACATCCCGCCCATCAGCATAACAAGGCTCCCTGTTCTCCAGGCCCTGTCTTGCCTTTCTGCTTTTTACCCATTTTGTGGATATCCCTTTTGACCTGTGGGAAGTGATACTTCTTTGTAGTGCAGATTTGCATTGCCCGCTTGCTTGCTTGGCCAAAAAGGGCGTATGCGTTTTCTCCTGAATATACTCAGGAGAAAATGCATACGCCCTTTTTGGCCAAGTGCATCATTTTCAAAGTTGTGCCCCTCTTCCTGTGCTTTAAAAGCGATTCGAACGTATCTGTTGAAATCTGTTTCCTTCTATTCTGCCTCGCTTTCAATTCCGCCTCGTTGCCTTCCCTCAACAGATTTTTGTACGATAGTTGTCCTTTATTACTCTACCAGTTTGTGAATTGCTGTGCCCCTGAGCTCCATAATTTAACTCGTTTATTGTGAGCTGAACGCAAGTCCAATATTTTGGTTCAGGACCTATACTGGTTTGCGGTGGGTGGCTTAGACTTTGGTTAATTCTTCTTCCTCCCGGGAAATAAGAGTGACATGTGCCCGTCCAAATGCCTAACAGCTACTCTCTCATTGGTTCTCCCTCTTCCCTTTCATCCTCTGCCAAATTGGCAACCTGTGCAAAACAGGAGGTTAAAGGTGCAGTCTCTCCAAGCTGGGAGATTGATAGTAAAGCAGTTGGAATGTCAAACCTGAGCACCAGCAGAGGGACTATTCGTTGAGTTTTAGAGACCTTTCGTATTCACAGTGTGTCCAGTCTCTAGGTTTCCCGTACATTTTATAGCTGTAGTAATATACTCTTCAACCTGGAGAGTTGGGACCCATGGAATGGTTGCCATGCATTATTGCTTTATAGGGTCTGCATTTGCTCACCCAATCTCACCAATCCTCTCAGTCCCATGTGTCCAGCCTTATGCCACATCCAGCTGTCATTGTAGATAGGGTCATTCCAGGTTTCATCAGAGACCCTGAAGGAATTGTAAAGAATTTCCCTGTTTTGTTGTTTTGTTTTTGAAATTCCCTTTTATAGTGGGTTTGAGATGATTCTCACTGCCCTGTTTATGCCAGTCTAGACACACTTGATTCCCTTACGGAGACATATCAATACATAGGTTTTAAGATTCTAACTAATCCAATATATTCCTCTGTGGGAAATATGGGGTTTTGAATCCCTTTCACTGAGGAAGGTGTAAGTCTTGGCTATTCCATAGTTGGTTTTTGAATGGTACCTGTGCTTATATCAAACTCTGGTTTTATGCATCACCCCACCTCTCCTTCCCCCTTAAGCAGGCATAAGAGTGTTTTCTAAATGTGAGACTCTGTTCTCTTTCCTAACTCAGTTCATATGTAGCCATGTTTACAGGATGTTCATAAGTGATATCTTATGATAAGTTTCTTTTTCTGTGTGA
The DNA here is from genome assembly GCF_964341445.2 of Mesoplodon mirus. NCBI lineage: Eukaryota > Metazoa > Chordata > Mammalia > Artiodactyla > Ziphiidae > Mesoplodon > Mesoplodon mirus. The sequence goes on along the minus strand of NW_028295619.1, from coordinate 771,016 downwards.
CTTATTTCAGTTAGAATCATCGTACCTGAATCCACTCATTTAGCTGCTACTGGTCTTATGACATTGATGTCATGGCTGAGGGATATTCCATCGTTTGTAAGTACCACCATTTTTTGAACCATTTTTATATTTCCTGGGATATTTAATGTGTACCCAAGTTGAGGTTCTTGTAAGCAGTGCAGCCCTAAATTTGAGGGTGGCTCTGTCTTATTGATTTTCAGTTTTCCCAAGGTATATTCCCTAGACTGGAAGTGCCCTTGGCTCTGTAGCTTTCTTGTTTACTTGTTTTAGGGAACACAATGCACTCCTCCAGTGAGGCAGTTGGCAATTTACATCCCGCCCATCAGCATAACAAGGCTCCCTGTTCTCCAGGGCCTGTCTAGCCTCTGGTTTTTACCCATTTTGTGGATGTCCCTTTTGACTGGTGGGAAGTGATACTTCTTTTTAGTGCAGATTTGCATTGCCCGCTTGCTTGCTTGGCCAGAAATGCCGTATGCGTTTTCTCCTGAATATATTCAGGAGAAAACGCATACGCCATTTGTGGCCAGGTGCATCATTGTCGAAGTTCTGCCCATCTTCCTATGCGTTAAAGGCGATTCCAACGTGGCTCTTGAAATCTGTTTCCTGCTATTCTGCCTCGCTTTCAAGTCCGCCTGGTTGACTTCCCTCAACTGATTTTTGGACGATAGTTGCCCTTTATTACTCTGCCAGTTTGTTAATTGTTGTGTCCCTGAGCTCCATTTTTAACTCGTTTTTTGTGAGCTGAACGCAAGTCCAATATTTTGGTTCAGGACCTATACTGGTTTTTGGTGGGTGGCTGAGACTTTGGTTAATTCTTCTTCCTCCCGGGAAATAAGAAAGACATGTGCCCGTCCAAATGTCTAACAGCTACTCTCTCATTGGTTCTCCCTCTTGCCTTTCATCCTTTGCTAAATTGGCAACATGTGTACACCAGGAGGTTAAAGGTGCTGTCTCTACAAGTTGGGAGATTGATAGTAAAGCAGTTGGAACGTCAAACTGGAGCACAAGGAGAGGGATTATTCCTTGAGTTTTAGAGACCTTTCATATTCACAGTGTGTCCATTCTCCAGGTTTCCTGTACATGTTATAGCTGTAGTAATATTCCCTTCAACCTGGAGAGTTGTGACCAATGGAATGGCTGCCATGCATTATTGCATTAAAGGGTCTGCATTTGCTCACCCAATCTCACAAATCCTCTCAGTCCCATGTGTTCAGCCTTATGCCACATCCAGCTGTCATTATAGATAGGGTCATTCCAGGTTTCATCAGAGACCCTGAAGGAATTGTATAGAATTCCCCTGGTTTTTGTTTTATTTTTGAAATTCCTTTTTATAGTGGGTTTGAGCTGATTCTCACTGCCATGTTTATGCCAGTCTAGACACACTTGATTCCCTGACGGAGACATATCAATACATAGGTTTTAAGATTCTTACTAGTCAGATATATTCCTCTGCAGAAAATATACGTTTTTGAGTCCCTTTCCCCGAGGAAGTTGTAGGTCTTGTCTATTCCATAGTTGGTTTTTGGAACGGTAGCTGTGCTTATATCAAACTCTGGTTTTATGCATCACCCCACCTCTCCTTCCCCCTTAAGCAGGCATAAGAGAGTTTTCTAAATGTGAGACACTGTTCTCTTTCCTCACTCACTTCATGTGTAGCCATGTTTACAGGATCTTCTTAAGTGATATCGTATGATAAGATTCTTTTTCTGTGTGACTTATTTCACTTAGAATCATCATACCTGAATCCACTCATTTTGCTGCTACTGGTCTTATGACATTGATTTCATGGCTGAGGGATATTCCATCGTACGTAAATACCACAATTTTTTGAACAATTTTTAACTTTCCTGGGATATTTAAAGTGTACCCAAGTTGAGGTTCTTGTAAGCAGTGCATCCCTAAATTTTGGGGTGGCTCTGTCTTATTGATCTTCAGTTTTCCCAAGGTATATTCCCTAGACTGGAAGTGCCCTTCACTATGTAGCTCTGTTGTTTACTTGTTTTAGGGAACACAGTGCACTCCTCCAGAGAGGCAGTTGCCAACTTACATCCCGCCCATCAGCATAACAAGGCTCCCTGTTCTGCAGGCCCTCTCTTGCCTTTGTGGTTTTTACACATTTTGCCGATGTCCCTTTTGACCGGTGGGAAGGGATACTTCTTTGTAGTGCAGATTTGCATTGCCCGCCTGCTTGCTTGGCCAAAAAGTGTGTATGCGTTTTCTCCAGAATATATTCAGGAGAAAACGAATAAACCATTTTTGGCCAAGTCCATCATTGTCGAAATTGTGCCCCTCTTCCTGTGCTTTACAGGTGATTCCAACGTACCTCTTGAAATCTGTTTCCTGCAATTCTGCCTCGGTTTCAAGTCCGCCTCGTTGCCTTCCTTCAAAATATTTTTGGACGATAGTTGTCCTTTATTACTCTGCCAGTTTGTGAATTGCTGTGCCCCTGAGCTCCATTTATCAAATCGTTGTTTGTGAGCTGACCGCAAGTCCAAAATTTCGGTTCAGGACCTATACTGGTTCCCGGCAGGGGGATGAGTCCTTGGTTACTTATTCTTCCTGCCGGGCAATTAGAGTGACAAATGCCCGTCCAAATGTCTAACAGCTACTCTCTCATTGGTTCTCCCTGTTCCCTTTCATCCTCTGCCAAATTGGCAACCTGTGTTATCCAGGAGGTTAAAGGGGCTGTCTCTCCAAGTTGAGAGATGGATAGTAAAGCAGTTGGAAAGTCAAACTGGAGCACCAGGAGAGGGACAATTAGTTGAGTTTTAGAAACCTTTCGTATACACAGTGTGTCCATTCTCTAGGTTTCACGTACATGTTATAGCTGTAGTAATATTCCCTTCCACCTGGAGAGTTTGGAACCATGGAATGGAGGCCATGCATTATTGCTTTAAACTGTCTGTGTTTGCTCACCCAGTCTCACCAATCCTCTCAGTCCCAAATGTCCAGCATTATGCCAAATCAAGCTGTAGTTGTAGATAGGTTCATTTCAGGTTTCATCAGAGACCCTGAAGGAATTGTAAAGAATTTCCCTGTTTTGTTGTTTTGTTATTGAAATTCCTTTTTATAGTGAGTTTGAGCTGATTCCCACTGCATTTTTATGCCAGTCTAGACACACTTGATCCCTTACGGAGACATATCAATATATAGGTTTGAAGATTCTTACTAGTCAGATATATTCCTCTGAGGGAAGTATGGGGTGTTGATTCCTTTTCAGTGAGGAAGGTGTGGATCTTTTCTATTCTGTATTTGGTTTCTGGAATGGAGCCTTTACTAATATCAAACTCTGGTTTTATGCAACACCCCACCTCTCCTTACCCCTTAAGCAGGTGTAAGAGTGTTTTCTAAATGTGAGACTCTCTTCTCTTTACTAACTCAGTTCATGTGTAGCCATGTTTACATGACCTTCATAAGTGATATCTTATGCTAAGTTTATTTTACTCTGTGACTAATTTAACTTAGAATCCTCGTAACTGAATCCACTAAATTTGCTGCTACTGGCCTGATGACATTGATTTCATGGCACAGAAATATTCCATCGTATGTAATTACCACAATCTCTTGAAAAAATTTTGTCTTTCCTGGGATATTTAAGGTGTAGCCTAGTTGAGGTTCTTGTAAGCAGTGCAGCCCTAAATTTTGGGGTGGCTCTGTCTTACTGATTTTCAGTTTTCCCAAGGTATATACCCTAGACTGGAAGTGCCCTTGTCTCTGTAGCTCTGTTGTTTACTTGTTTTAGGGAACAAAATGCACTCCTCCAGAGAGGCAGTTGGCAATTTACATCCCGCCCATCAGCATAACAAGGCTCCCTGTTCTCCAGGCCCTGTCTTGCCTTTCTGCTTTTTACCAATTTTGTGGATATCCCTTTTGACCTGTGGGAAGTGATACTTCTTTGTAGTGCAGATTTGCATTGCCCGCTTGCTTGCTTGGCCAAAAAGGGGGTATGCGTTTTCTCCTGAATATACTCAGGAGAAAATGCATACGCCCTTTTTGGCCAAGTGCATCATTTTCAAAGTTGTGCCCCTCTTCCTGTGCTTTAAAAGCGATTCGAACGTATCTGTTGAAATCTGTTTCCTTCTATTCTGCCTCGCTTTCAATTCCGCCTCGTTGCCTTCCCTCAACAGATTTTTGTACGATAGTTGTCCTTTATTACTCTACCAGTTTGTGAATTGCTGTGCCCCTGAGCTCCATAATTTAACTCGTTTATTGTGAGCTGAACGCAAGTCCAATATTTTGGTTCAGGACCTATACTGGTTTGCGGTGGGTGGCTTAGACTTTGGTTAATTCTTCTTCCTCCCGGGAAATAAGAGTGACATGTGCCCGTCCAAATGCCTAACAGCTACTCTCTCATTGGTTCTCCCTCTTCCCTTTCATCCTCTGCCAAATTGGCAACCTGTGCAAAACAGGAGGTTAAAGGTGCAGTCTCTCCAAGCTGGGAGATTGATAGTAAAGCAGTTGGAAAGTCAAACCTGAGCACCAGCAGAGGGACTATTCGTTGAGTTTTAGAGACCTTTCGTATTCACAGTGTGTCCAGTCTCTAGGTTTCCCGTACATTTTATAGCTGTAGTAATATACTCTTCAACCTGGAGAGTTGGGACCCATGGAATGGTTGCCATGCATTATTGCTTTATAGGGTCTGCATTTGCTCACCCAATCTCACCAATCCTCTCAGTCCCATGTGTCCAGCCTTATGCCACATCCAGCTGTCATTGTAGATAGGGTCATTCCAGGTTTCATCAGAGACCCTGAAGGAATTGTAAAGAATTTCCCTGTTTTGTTGTTTTGTTTTTGAAATTCCCTTTTATAGTGGGTTTGAGATGATTCTCACTGCCCTGTTTATGCCAGTCTAGACACACTTGATTCCCTTACGGAGACATATCAATACATAGGTTTTAAGATTCTAACTAATCCAATATATTCCTCTGTGGGAAATATGGGGTTTTGAATCCCTTTCACTGAGGAAGGTGTAAGTCTTGGCTATTCCATAGTTGGTTTTTGAATGGTACCTGTGCTTATATCAAACTCTGGTTTTATGCATCACCCCACCTCTCCTTCCCCCTTAAGCAGGCATAAGAGTGTTTTCTAAATGTGAGACTCTGTTCTCTTTCCTAACTCAGTTCATATGTAGCCATGTTTACAGGATGTTCATAAGTGATATCTTATGATAAGTTTCTTTTTCTGTGTGACTTATTTCAGTTAGAATCATCGTACCTGAATCCACTCATTTAGCTGCTACTGGTCTTATGACATTGATGTCATGGCTGAGGGATATTCCATCGTTTGTAAGTACCACCATTTTTTGAACCATTTTTATATTTCCTGGAATATTTAATGTGTACCCAAGTTGAGGTTCTTGTAAGCAGTGCAGCCCTAAATTTGAGGGTGGCTCTGTCTTATTGATTTTCAGTTTTCCCAAGGTATATTCCCTAGACTGGAAGTGCCCTTGGCTCTGTAGCTTTCTTGTTTACTTGTTTTAGGGAACACAATGCACTCCTCCAGTGAGGCAGTTGGCAATTTACATCCCGCCCATCAGCATAACAAGGCTCCCTGTTCTCCAGGGCCTGTCTAGCCTCTGGTTTTTACCCATTTTGTGGATGTCCCTTTTGACTGGTGGGAAGTGATACTTCTTTTTAGTGCAGATTTGCATTGCCCGCTTGCTTGCTTGGCCAGAAATGCCGTATGCGTTTTCTCCTGAATATATTCAGGAGAAAACGCATACGCCATTTGTGGCCAGGTGCATCATTGTCGAAGTTCTGCCCATCTTCCTATGCGTTAAAGGCGATTCCAACGTGGCTCTTGAAATCTGTTTCCTGCTATTCTGCCTCGCTTTCAAGTCTGCCTGGTTGACTTCCCTCAACTGATTTTTGGACGATAGTTGCCCTTTATTACTCTGCCAGTTTGTTAATTGTTGTGTCCCTGAGCTCCATTTTTAACTCGTTTTTTGTGAGCTGAACGCAAGTCCAATATTTTGGTTCAGGACCTATACTGGTTTTTGGTGGGTGGCTGAGACTTTGGTTAATTCTTCTTCCTCCCGGGAAATAAGAAAGACATGTGCCCGTCCAAATGTCTAACAGCTACTCTCTCATTGGTTCTCCCTCTTGCCTTTCATCCTTTGCTAAATTGGCAACATGTGTACACCAGGAGGTTAAAGGTGCTGTCTCTACAAGTTGGGAGATTGATAGTAAAGCAGTTGGAACGTCAAACTGGAGCACAAGGAGAGGGATTATTCCTTGAGTTTTAGAGACCTTTCATATTCACAGTGTGTCCATTCTCCAGGTTTCCTGTACATGTTATAGCTGTAGTAATATTCCCTTCAACCTGGAGAGTTGTGACCAATGGAATGGCTGCCATGCATTATTGCATTAAAGGGTCTGCATTTGCTCACCCAATCTCACAAATCCTCTCAGTCCCATGTGTTCAGCCTTATGCCACATCCAGCTGTCATTATAGATAGGGTCATTCCAGGTTTCATCAGAGACCCTGAAGGAATTGTATAGAATTCCCCTGGTTTTTGTTTTATTTTTGAAATTCCTTTTTATAGTGGGTTTGAGCTGATTCTCACTGCCATGTTTATGCCAGTCTAGACACACTTGATTCCCTGACGGAGACATATCAATACATAGGTTTTAAGATTCTTACTAGTCAGATATATTCCTCTGCAGAAAATATACGTTTTTGAGTCCCTTTCCCCGAGGAAGTTGTAGGTCTTGTCTATTCCATAGTTGGTTTTTGGAACGGTACCTGTGCTTATATCAAACTCTGGTTTTATGCATCACCCCACCTCTCCTTCCCCCTTAAGCAGGCATAAGAGAGTTTTCTAAATGTGAGACACTGTTCTCTTTCCTCACTCACTTCATGTGTAGCCATGTTTACAGGATCTTCTTAAGTGATATCGTATGATAAGATTCTTTTTCTGTGTGACTTATTTCACTTAGAATCATCATACCTGAATCCACTCATTTTGCTGCTACTGGTCTTATGACATTGATTTCATGGCTGAGGGATATTCCATCGTACGTAAATACCACAATTTTTTGAACAATTTTTAACTTTCCTGGGATATTTAAAGTGTACCCAAGTTGAGGTTCTTGTAAGCAGTGCATCCCTAAATTTTGGGGTGGCTCTGTCTTATTGATCTTCAGTTTTCCCAAGGTATATTCCCTAGACTGGAAGTGCCCTTCACTATGTAGCTCTGTTGTTTACTTGTTTTAGGGAACACAGTGCACTCCTCCAGAGAGGCAGTTGCCAACTTACATCCCGCCCATCAGCATAACAAGGCTCCCTGTTCTGCAGGCCCTCTCTTGCCTTTGTGGTTTTTACACATTTTGCCGATGTCCCTTTTGACCGGTGGGAAGGGATACTTCTTTGTAGTGCAGATTTGCATTGCCCGCCTGCTTGCTTGGCCAAAAAGTGTGTATGCGTTTTCTCCAGAATATATTCAGGAGAAAACGAATAAACCATTTTTGGCCAAGTCCATCATTGTCGAAATTGTGCCCCTCTTCCTGTGCTTTACAGGTGATTCCAACGTACCTCTTGAAATCTGTTTCCTGCAATTCTGCCTCGGTTTCAAGTCCGCCTCGTTGCCTTCCTTCAAAATATTTTTGGACGATAGTTGTCCTTTATTACTCTGCCAGTTTGTGAATTGCTGTGCCCCTGAGCTCCATTTATCAAATCGTTGTTTGTGAGCTGACCGCAAGTCCAAAATTTCGGTTCAGGACCTATACTGGTTCCCGGCAGGGGGATGAGTCCTTGGTTACTTATTCTTCCTGCCGGGCAATTAGAGTGACAAATGCCCGTCCAAATGTCTAACAGCTACTCTCTCATTGGTTCTCCCTGTTCCCTTTCATCCTCTGCCAAATTGGCAACCTGTGTTATCCAGGAGGTTAAAGGGGCTGTCTCTCCAAGTTGAGAGATGGATAGTAAAGCAGTTGGAAAGTCAAACTGGAGCACCAGGAGAGGGACAATTAGTTGAGTTTTAGAAACCTTTCGTATACACAGTGTGTCCATTCTCTAGGTTTCACGTACATGTTATAGCTGTAGTAATATTCCCTTCCACCTGGAGAGTTTGGAACCATGGAATGGAGGCCATGCATTATTGCTTTAAACTGTCTGTGTTTGCTCACCCAGTCTCACCAATCCTCTCAGTCCCAAATGTCCAGCATTATGCCAAATCAAGCTGTAGTTGTAGATAGGTTCATTTCAGGTTTCATCAGAGACCCTGAAGGAATTGTAAAGAATTTCCCTGTTTTGTTGTTTGGTTATTGAAATTCCTTTTTATAGTGAGTTTGAGCTGATTCCCACTGCATTTTTATGCCAGTCTAGACACACTTGATCCCTTACGGAGACATATCAATATATAGGTTTGAAGATTCTTAGTAGTCAGATATATTCCTCTGAGGGAAGTATGGGGTGTTGATTCCTTTTCAGTGAGGAAGGTGTAGATCTTTTCTATTCTGTATTTGGTTTCTGGAATGGAGCCTTTACTAATATCAAACTCTGGTTTTATGCAACACCCCACCTCTCCTTACCCCTTAAGCAGGTGTAAGAGTGTTTTCTAAATGTGAGACTCTCTTCTCTTTACTAACTCAGTTCATGTGTAGCCATGTTTACATGACCTTCATAAGTGATATCTTATGCTAAGTTTATTTTACTCTGTGACTAATTTAACTTAGAATCCTCGTAACTGAATCCACTAAATTTGCTGCTCCTGGCCTGATGACATTGATTTCATGGCAGAGAAATATTCCATCGTATGTAATTACCACAATCTCTTGAAAAAATTTTGTCTTTCCTGGGATATTTAAGGTGTAGCCTAGTTGAGGTTCTTGTAAGCAGTGCAGCCCTAAATTTTGGGGTGGCTCTGTCTTACTGATTTTCAGTTTTCCCAAGGTATATACCCTAGACTGGAAGTGCCCTTGTCTCTGTAGCTCTGTTGTTTACTTGTTTTAGGGAACAAAATGCACTCCTCCAGAGAGGCAGTTGGCAATTTACATCCCGCCCATCAGCATAACAAGGCTCCCTGTTCTCCAGGCCCTGTCTTGCCTTTCTGCTTTTTACCCATTTTGTGGATATCCCTTTTGACCTGTGGGAAGTGATACTTCTTTGTAGTGCAGATTTGCATTGCCCGCTTGCTTGCTTGGCCAAAAAGGGCGTATGCGTTTTCTCCTGAATATACTCAGGAGAAAATGCATACGCCCTTTTTGGCCAAGTGCATCATTTTCAAAGTTGTGCCCCTCTTCCTGTGCTTTAAAAGCGATTCGAACGTATCTGTTGAAATCTGTTTCCTTCTATTCTGCCTCGCTTTCAATTCCGCCTCGTTGCCTTCCCTCAACAGATTTTTGTACGATAGTTGTCCTTTATTACTCTACCAGTTTGTGAATTGCTGTGCCCCTGAGCTCCATAATTTAACTCGTTTATTGTGAGCTGAACGCAAGTCCAATATTTTGGTTCAGGACCTATACTGGTTTGCGGTGGGTGGCTTAGACTTTGGTTAATTCTTCTTCCTCCCGGGAAATAAGAGTGACATGTGCCCGTCCAAATGCCTAACAGCTACTCTCTCATTGGTTCTCCCTCTTCCCTTTCATCCTCTGCCAAATTGGCAACCTGTGCAAAACAGGAGGTTAAAGGTGCAGTCTCTCCAAGCTGGGAGATTGATAGTAAAGCAGTTGGAAAGTCAAACCTGAGCACCAGCAGAGGGACTATTCGTTGAGTTTTAGAGACCTTTCGTATTCACAGTGTGTCCAGTCTCTAGGTTTCCCGTACATTTTATAGCTGTAGTAATATACTCTTCAACCTGGAGAGTTGGGACCCATGGAATGGTTGCCATGCATTATTGCTTTATAGGGTCTGCATTTGCTCACCCAATCTCACCAATCCTCTCAGTCCCATGTGTCCAGCCTTATGCCACATCCAGCTGTCATTGTAGATAGGGTCATTCCAGGTTTCATCAGAGACCCTGAAGGAATTGTAAAGAATTTCCCTGTTTTGTTGTTTTGTTTTTGAAATTCCCTTTTATAGTGGGTTTGAGATGATTCTCACTGCCCTGTTTATGCCAGTCTAGACACACTTGATTCCCTTACGGAGACATATCAATACATAGGTTTTAAGATTCTAACTAATCCAATATATTCCTCTGTGGGAAATATGGGGTTTTGAATCCCTTTCACTGAGGAAGGTGTAAGTCTTGGCTATTCCATAGTTGGTTTTTGAATGGTACCTGTGCTTATATCAAACTCTGGTTTTATGCATCACCCCACCTCTCCTTCCCCCTTAAGCAGGCATAAGAGTGTTTTCTAAATGTGAGACTCTGTTCTCTTTCCTAACTCAGTTCATATGTAGCCATGTTTACAGGATGTTCATAAGTGATATCTTATGATAAGTTTCTTTTTCTGTGTGACTTATTTCAGTTAGAATCATCGTACCTGAATCCACTCATTTAGCTGCTACTGGTCTTATGACATTGATGTCATGGCTGAGGGATATTCCATCGTTTATAAGTACCACCATTTTTTGAACCATTTTTATATTTCCTGGGATATTTAATGTGTACCCAAGTTGAGGTTCTTGTAAGCAGTGCATCCCTAAATTTGAGGGTGGCAGTGTCTTATTGATTTTCAGTTTTCCCAAGGTATATTCCCTAGACTGGAAGTGCCCTTGGCTCTGTAGCTTTCTTGTTTACTTGTTTTAGGGAACACAATGCACTCCTCCAGTGAGGCAGTTGGCAATTTACATCCCGCCCATCAGCATAACAAGGCTCCCTGTTCTCCAGGGCCTGTCTAGCCTCTGGTTTTTACCCATTTTGTGGATGTCCCTTTTGACTGGTGGGAAGTGATACTTCTTTTTAGTGCAGATTTGCATTGCCCGCTTGCTTGCTTGGCCAGAAATGCCGTATGCGTTTTCTCCTGAATATATTCAGGAGAAAACGCATACGCCATTTGTGGCCAGGTGCATCATTGTCGAAGTTCTGCCCATCTTCCTATGCGTTAAAGGCGATTCCAACGTGGCTCTTGAAATCTGTTTCCTGCTATTCTGCCTCGCTTTCAAGTCCGCCTGGTTGACTTCCCTCAACTGATTTTTGGACGATAGTTGCCCTTTATTACTCTGCCAGTTTGTTAATTGTTGTGTCCCTGAGCTCCATTTTTAACTCGTTTTTTGTGAGCTGAACGCAAGTCCAATATTTTGGTTCAGGACCTATACTGGTTTTTGGTGGGTGGCTGAGACTTTGGTTAATTCTTCTTCCTCCCGGGAAATAAGAAAGACATGTGCCCGTCCAAATGTCTAACAGCTACTCTCTCATTGGTTCTCCCTCTTGCCTTTCATCCTTTGCTAAATTGGCAACATGTGTACACCAGGAGGTTAAAGGTGCTGTCTCTACAAGTTGGGAGATTGATAGTAAAGCAGTTGGAACGTCAAACTGGAGCACAAGGAGAGGGATTATTCCTTGAGTTTTAGAGACCTTTCATATTCACAGTGTGTCCATTCTCTAGGTTTCCTGTACATGTTATAGCTGTAGTAATATTCCCTTCAACCTGGAGAGTTGTGACCAATGGAATGGCTGCCATGCATTATTGCATTAAAGGGTCTGCATTTGCTCACCCAATCTCACAAATCCTCTCAGTCCCATGTGTTCAGCCTTATGCCACATCCAGCTGTCATTATAGATAGGGTCATTCCAGGTTTCATCAGAGACCCTGAAGGAATTGTATAGAATTCCCCTGGTTTTTGTTTTATTTTTGAAATTCCTTTTTATAGTGGGTTTGAGCTGATTCTCACTGCCATGTTTATGCCAGTCTAGACACACTTGATTCCCTGATGGAGACATATCAATACATAGGTTTTAAGATTCTTACTAGTCAGATATATTCCTCTGCAGAAAATATACGTTTTTGAGTCCCTTTCCCCGAGGAAGTTGTAGGTCTTGTCTATTCCATAGTTGGTTTTTGGAACGGTACCTGTGCTTATATCAAACTCTGGTTTTATGCATCACCCCACCTCTCCTTCCCCCTTAAGCAGGCATAAGAGAGTTTTCTAAATGTGAGACACTGTTCTCTTTCCTCACTCACTTCATGTGTAGCCATGTTTACAGGATCTTCTTAAGTGATATCGTATGATAAGATTCTTTTTCTGTGTGACTTATTTCACTTAGAATCATCATACCTGAATCCACTCATTTTGCTGCTACTGGTCTTATGACATTGATTTCATGGCTGAGGGATATTCCATCGTACGTAAATACCACAATTTTTTGAACAATTTTTAACTTTCCTGGGATATTTAAAGTGTACCCAAGTTGAGGTTCTTGTAAGCAGTGCATCCCTAAATTTTGGGGCGTCTCTGTCTTATTGATTTTCAGTTTTCCCAAGGTATATTCCCTAGACTGGAAGTGCCCTTCACTATGTAGCTCTGTTGTTTACTTGTTTTAGGGAACACAGTGCACTCCTCCAGAGAGGCAGTTGCCAACTTACATCCCGCCCATCAGCATAACAAGGCTCCCTGTTCTGCAGGCCCTCTCTTGCCTTTGTGGTTTTTACACATTTTGCCGATGTCCCTTTTGACCGGTGGGAAGGGATACTTCTTTGTAGTGCAGATTTGCATTGCCCGCCTGCTTGCTTGGCCAAAAAGTGTGTATGCGTTTTCTCCAGAATATATTCAGGAGAAAACGAATAAACCATTTTTGGCCAAGTCCATCATTGTCGAAATTGTGCCCCTCTTCCTGTGCTTTACAGGTGATTCCAACGTACCTCTTGAAATCTGTTTCCTGCAATTCTGCCTCGGTTTCAAGTCCGCCTCGTTGCCTTCCTTCAAAATATTTTTGGACGATAGTTGTCCTTTATTACTCTGCCAGTTTGTGAATTGCTGTGCCCCTGAGCTCCATTTATCAAATCGTTGTTTGTGAGCTGACCGCAAGTCCAAAATTTCGGTTCAGGACCTATACTGGTTCCCGGCAGGGGGATGAGTCCTTGGTTACTTATTCTTCCTGCCGGGCAATTAGAGTGACAAATGCCCGTCCAAATGTCTAACAGCTACTCTCTCATTGGTTCTCCCTGTTCCCTTTCATCCTCTGCCAAATTGGCAACCTGTGTTATCCAGGAGGTTAAAGGGGCTGTCTCTCCAAGTTGAGAGATGGATAGTAAAGCAGTTGGAAAGTCAAACTGGAGCACCAGGAGAGGGACAATTAGTTGAGTTTTAGAAACCTTTCGTATACACAGTGTGTCCATTCTCTAGGTTTCACGTACATGTTATAGCTGTAGTAATATTCCCTTCCACCTGGAGAGTTTGGAACCATGGAATGGAGGCCATGCATTATTGCTTTAAACTGTCTGTGTTTGCTCACCCAGTCTCACCAATCCTCTCAGTCCCAAATGTCCAGCATTATGCCAAATCAAGCTGTAGTTGTAGATAGGTTCATTTCAGGTTTCATCAGAGACCCTGAAGGAATTGTAAAGAATTTCCCTGTTTTGTTGTTTGGTTATTGAAATTCCTTTTTATAGTGAGTTTGAGCTGATTCCCACTGCATTTTTATGCCAGTCTAGACACACTTGATCCCTTACGGAGACATATCAATATATAGGTTTGAAGATTCTTACTAGTCAGATATATTCCTCTGAGGGAAGTATGGGGTGTTGATTCCTTTTCAGTGAGGAAGGTGTAGATCTTTTCTATTCTGTATTTGGTTTCTGGAATGGAGCCTTTACTAATATCAAACTCTGGTTTTATGCAACACCCCACCTCTCCTTACCCCTTAAGCAGGTGTAAGAGTGTTTTCTAAATGTGAGACTCTCTTCTCTTTACTAACTCAGTTCATGTGTAGCCATGTTTACATGACCTTCATAAGTGATATCTTATGCTAAGTTTATTTTACTCTGTGACTAATTTAACTTAGAATCCTCGTAACTGAATCCACTAAATTTGCTGCTACTGGCCTGATGACATTGATTTCATGGCAGAGAAATATTCCATCGTATGTAATTACCACAATCTCTTGAAAAAATTTTGTCTTTCCTGGGATATTTAAGGTGTAGCCTAGTTGAGGTTCTTGTAAGCAGTGCAGCCCTAAATTTTGGGGTGGCTCTGTCTTACTGATTTTCAGTTTTCCCAAGGTATATACCCTAGACTGGAAGTGCCCTTGTCTCTGTAGCTCTGTTGTTTACTTGTTTTAGGGAACAAAATGCACTCCTCCAGAGAGGCAGTTGGCAATTTACATCCCGCCCATCAGCATAACAAGGCTCCCTGTTCTCCAGGCCCTGTCTTGCCTTTCTGCTTTTTACCAATTTTGTGGATATCCCTTTTGACCTGTGGGAAGTGATACTTCTTTGTAGTGCAGATTTGCATTGCCCGCTTGCTTGCTTGGCCAAAAAGGGCGTATGCGTTTTCTCCTGAATATACTCAGGAGAAAATGCATACGCCCTTTTTGGCCAAGTGCATCATTTTCGAAGTTGTGCCCCTCTTCCTGTGCTTTAAAAGCGATTCGAACGTATCTGTTGAAATCTGTTTCCTTCTATTCTGCCTCGCTTTCAATTCCGCCTCGTTGCCTTCCCTCAACAGATTTTTGTACGATAGTTGTCCTTTATTACTCTACCAGTTTGTGAATTGCTGTGCCCCTGAGCTCCATAATTTAACTCGTTTATTGTGAGCTGAACGCAAGTCCAATATTTTGGTTCAGGACCTATACTGGTTTGTGGTGGGTGGCTTAGACTTTGGTTAATTCTTCTTCCTCCCGGGAAATAAGAGTGACATGTGCCCGTCCAAATGCCTAACATCTACTCTCTCATTGGTTCTCCCTCTTCCCTTTCATCCTCTGCCAAATTGGCAACCTGTGCAAAACAGGAGGTTAAAGGTGCAGTCTCTCCAAGCTGGGAGATTGATAGTAAAGCAGTTGGAAAGTCAAACCTGAGCACCAGCAGAGGGACTATTCGTTGAGTTTTAGAGACCTTTCGTATTCACAGTGTGTCCAGTCTCTAGGTTTCCCGTACATTTTATAGCTGTAGTAATATACTCTTCAACCTGGAGAGTTGGGACCCATGGAATGGTTGCCATGCATTATTGCTTTATAGGGTCTGCATTTGCTCACCCAATCTCACCAATCCTCTCAGTCCCATGTGTCCAGCCTTATGCCACATCCAGCTGTCATTGTAGATAGGGTCATTCCAGGTTTCATCAGAGACCCTGAAGGAATTGTAAAGAATTTCCCTGTTTTGTTGTTTTGTTTTTGAAATTCCCTTTTATAGTGGGTTTGAGATGATTCTCACTGCCCTGTTTATGCCAGTCTAGACACACTTGATTCCCTTACGGAGACATATCAATACATAGGTTTTAAGATTCTAACTAATCCAATATATTCCTCTGTGGGAAATATGGGGTTTTGAATCCCTTTCACTGAGGAAGGTGTAAGTCTTGGCTATTCCATAGTTGGTTTTTGAATGGTACCTGTGCTTATATCAAACTCTGGTTTTATGCATCACCCCACCTCTCCTTCCCCCTTAAGCAGGCATAAGAGTGTTTTCTAAATGTGAGACTCTGTTCTCTTTCCTAACTCAGTTCATATGTAGCCATGTTTACAGGATGTTCATAAGTGATATCTTATGATAAGTTTCTTTTTCTGTGTGACTTATTTCAGTTAGAATCATCGTACCTGAATCCACTCATTTAGCTGCTACTGGTCTTATGACATTGATGTCATGGCTGAGGGATATTCCATCGTTTATAAGTACCACCATTTTTTGAACCATTTTTATATTTCCTGGGATATTTAATGTGTACCCAAGTTGAGGTTCTTGTAAGCAGTGCATCCCTAAATTTGAGGGTGGCAGTGTCTTATTGATTTTCAGTTTTCCCAAGGTATATTCCCTAGACTGGAAGTGCCCTTGGCTCTGTAGCTTTCTTGTTTACTTGTTTTAGGGAACACAATGCACTCCTCCAGTGAGGCAGTTGGCAATTTACATCCCGCCCATCAGCATAACAAGGCTCCCTGTTCTCCAGGGCCTGTCTAGCCTCTGGTTTTTACCCATTTTGTGGATGTCCCTTTTGACTGGTGGGAAGTGATACTTCTTTTTAGTGCAGATTTGCATTGCCCGCTTGCTTGCTTGGCCAGAAATGCCGTATGCGTTTTCTCCTGAATATATTCAGGAGAAAACGCATACGCCATTTGTGGCCAGGTGCATCATTGTCGAAGTTCTGCCCATCTTCCTATGCGTTAAAGGCGATTCCAACGTGGCTCTTGAAATCTGTTTCCTGCTATTCTGCCTCGCTTTCAAGTCCGCCTGGTTGACTTCCCTCAACTGATTTTTGGACGATAGTTGCCCTTTATTACTCTGCCAGTTTGTTAATTGTTGTGTCCCTGAGCTCCATTTTTAACTCGTTTTTTGTGAGCTGAACGCAAGTCCAATATTTTGGTTCAGGACCTATACTGGTTTTTGGTGGGTGGCTGAGACTTTGGTTAATTCTTCTTCCTCCCGGGAAATAAGAAAGACATGTGCCCGTCCAAATGTCTAACAGCTACTCTCTCATTGGTTCTCCCTCTTGCCTTTCATCCTTTGCTAAATTGGCAACATGTGTACACCAGGAGGTTAAAGGTGCTGTCTCTACAAGTTGGGAGATTGATAGTAAAGCAGTTGGAACGTCAAACTGGAGCACAAGGAGAGGGATTATTCCTTGAGTTTTAGAGACCTTTCATATTCACAGTGTGTCCATTCTCTAGGTTTCCTGTACATGTTATAGCTGTAGTAATATTCCCTTCAACCTGGAGAGTTGTGACCAATGGAATGGCTGCCATGCATTATTGCATTAAAGGGTCTGCATTTGCTCACCCAATCTCACAAATCCTCTCAGTCCCATGTGTTCAGCCTTATGCCACATCCAGCTGTCATTATAGATAGGGTCATTCCAGGTTTCATCAGAGACCCTGAAGGAATTGTATAGAATTCCCCTGGTTTTTGTTTTATTTTTGAAATTCCTTTTTATAGTGGGTTTGAGCTGATTCTCACTGCCATGTTTATGCCAGTCTAGACACACTTGATTCCCTGATGGAGACATATCAATACATAGGTTTTAAGATTCTTACTAGTCAGATATATTCCTCTGCAGAAAATATACGTTTTTGAGTCCCTTTCCCCGAGGAAGTTGTAGGTCTTGTCTATTCCATAGTTGGTTTTTGGAACGGTACCTGTGCTTATATCAAACTCTGGTTTTATGCATCACCCCACCTCTCCTTCCCCCTTAAGCAGGCATAAGAGAGTTTTCTAAATGTGAGACACTGTTCTCTTTCCTCACTCACTTCATGTGTAGCCATGTTTACAGGATCTTCTTAAGTGATATCGTATGATAAGATTC
Source organism: Mesoplodon mirus (assembly GCF_964341445.2). Taxonomy (NCBI): domain Eukaryota; kingdom Metazoa; phylum Chordata; class Mammalia; order Artiodactyla; family Ziphiidae; genus Mesoplodon; species Mesoplodon mirus. The sequence goes on along the minus strand of NW_028295619.1, from coordinate 753,664 downwards.
TTTTTCTGTGTGACTTATTTCACTTAGAATCATCATACCTGAATCCACTCATTTTGCTGCTACTGGTCTTATGACATTGATTTCATGGCTGAGGGATATTCCATCGTACGTAAATACCACAATTTTTTGAACAATTTTTAACTTTCCTGGGATATTTAAAGTGTACCCAAGTTGAGGTTCTTGTAAGCAGTGCATCCCTAAATTTTGGGGCGGCTCTGTCTTATTGATTTTCAGTTTTCCCAAGGTATATTCCCTAGACTGGAAGTGCCCTTCACTATGTAGCTCTGTTGTTTACTTGTTTTAGGGAACACAGTGCACTCCTCCAGAGAGGCAGTTGCCAACTTACATCCCGCCCATCAGCATAACAAGGCTCCCTGTTCTGCAGGCCCTCTCTTGCCTTTGTGGTTTTTACACATTTTGCCGATGTCCCTTTTGACCGGTGGGAAGGGATACTTCTTTGTAGTGCAGATTTGCATTGCCCGCCTGCTTGCTGGGCCAAAAAGTGTGTATGCGTTTTCTCCAGAATATATTCAGGAGAAAACGAATAAACCATTTTTGGCCAAGTCCATCATTGTCGAAATTGTGCCCCTCTTCCTGTGCTTTACAGGTGATTCCAACGTACCTCTTGAAATCTGTTTCCTGCAATTCTGCCTCGGTTTCAAGTCCGCCTCGTTGCCTTCCTTCAAAATATTTTTGGACGATAGTTGTCCTTTATTACTCTGCCAGTTTGTGAATTGCTGTGCCCCTGAGCTCCATTTATCAAATCGTTGTTTGTGAGCTGACCGCAAGTCCAAAATTTCGGTTCAGGACCTATACTGGTTCCCGGCAGGGGGATGAGTCCTTGGTTACTTATTCTTCCTGCCGGGCAATTAGAGTGACAAATGCCCGTCCAAATGTCTAACAGCTACTCTCTCATTGGTTCTCCCTGTTCCCTTTCATCCTCTGCCAAATTGGCAACCTGTGTTATCCAGGAGGTTAAAGGGGCTGTCTCTCCAAGTTGAGAGATGGATAGTAAAGCAGTTGGAAAGTCAAACTGGAGCACCAGGAGAGGGACAATTAGTTGAGTTTTAGAAACCTTTCGTATACACAGTGTGTCCATTCTCTAGGTTTCACGTACATGTTATAGCTGTAGTAATATTCCCTTCCACCTGGAGAGTTTGGAACCATGGAATGGAGGCCATGCATTATTGCTTTAAACTGTCTGTGTTTGCTCACCCAGTCTCACCAATCCTCTCAGTCCCAAATGTCCAGCATTATGCCAAATCAAGCTGTAGTTGTAGATAGGTTCATTTCAGGTTTCATCAGAGACCCTGAAGGAATTGTAAAGAATTTCCCTGTTTTGTTGTTTTGTTATTGAAATTCCTTTTTATAGTGAGTTTGAGCTGATTCCCACTGCATTTTTATGCCAGTCTAGACACACTTGATCCCTTACGGAGACATATCAATATATAGGTTTGAAGATTCTTAGTAGTCAGATATATTCCTCTGAGGGAAGTATGGGGTGTTGATTCCTTTTCAGTGAGGAAGGTGTAGATCTTTTCTATTCTGTATTTGGTTTCTGGAATGGAGCCTTTACTAATATCAAACTCTGGTTTTATGCAACACCCCACCTCTCCTTACCCCTTAAGCAGGTGTAAGAGTGTTTTCTAAATGTGAGACTCTCTTCTCTTTACTAACTCAGTTCATGTGTAGCCATGTTTACATGACCTTCATAAGTGATATCTTATGCTAAGTTTATTTTACTCTGTGACTAATTTAACTTAGAATCCTCGTAACTGAATCCACTAAATTTGCTGCTCCTGGCCTGATGACATTGATTTCATGGCAGAGAAATATTCCATCGTATGTAATTACCACAATCTCTTGAAAAAATTTTGTCTTTCCTGGGATATTTAAGGTGTAGCCTAGTTGAGGTTCTTGTAAGCAGTGCAGCCCTAAATTTTGGGGTGGCTCTGTCTTACTGATTTTCAGTTTTCCCAAGGTATATACCCTAGACTGGAAGTGCCCTTGTCTCTGTAGCTCTGTTGTTTACTTGTTTTAGGGAACAAAATGCACTCCTCCAGAGAGGCAGTTGGCAATTTACATCCCGCCCATCAGCATAACAAGGCTCCCTGTTCTCCAGGCCCTGTCTTGCCTTTCTGCTTTTTACCCATTTTGTGGATATCCCTTTTGACCTGTGGGAAGTGATACTTCTTTGTAGTGCAGATTTGCATTGCCCGCTTGCTTGCTTGGCCAAAAAGGGCGTATGCGTTTTCTCCTGAATATACTCAGGAGAAAATGCATACGCCCTTTTTGGCCAAGTGCATCATTTTCGAAGTTGTGCCCCTCTTCCTGTGCTTTAAAAGCGATTCGAACGTATCTGTTGAAATCTGTTTCCTTCTATTCTGCCTCGCTTTCAATTCCGCCTCGTTGCCTTCCCTCAACAGATTTTTGTACGATAGTTGTCCTTTATTACTCTACCAGTTTGTGAATTGCTGTGCCCCTGAGCTCCATAATTTAACTCGTTTATTGTGAGCTGAACGCAAGTCCAATATTTTGGTTCAGGACCTATACTGGTTTGCGGTGGGTGGCTTAGACTTTGGTTAATTCTTCTTCCTCCCGGGAAATAAGAGTGACATGTGCCCGTCCAAATGCCTAACAGCTACTCTCTCATTGGTTCTCCCTCTTCCCTTTCATCCTCTGCCAAATTGGCAACCTGTGCAAAACAGGAGGTTAAAGGTGCAGTCTCTCCAAGCTGGGAGATTGATAGTAAAGCAGTTGGAAAGTCAAACCTGAGCACCAGCAGAGGGACTATTCGTTGAGTTTTAGAGACCTTTCGTATTCACAGTGTGTCCAGTCTCTAGGTTTCCCGTACATTTTATAGCTGTAGTAATATACTCTTCAACCTGGAGAGTTGGGACCCATGGAATGGTTGCCATGCATTATTGCTTTATAGGGTCTGCATTTGCTCACCCAATCTCACCAATCCTCTCAGTCCCATGTGTCCAGCCTTATGCCACATCCAGCTGTCATTGTAGATAGGGTCATTCCAGGTTTCATCAGAGACCCTGAAGGAATTGTAAAGAATTTCCCTGTTTTGTTGTTTTGTTTTTGAAATTCCCTTTTATAGTGGGTTTGAGATGATTCTCGCTGCCATGTTTATGCCAGTCTAGACACACTTGATTCCCTTACGGAGACATATCAATACATAGGTTTTAAGATTCTAACTAATCCAATATATTCCTCTGTGGGAAATATGGGGTTTTGAATCCCTTTCACTGAGGAAGGTGTAAGTCTTGGCTATTCCATAGTTGGTTTTTGAATGGTACCTGTGCTTATATCAAACTCTGGTTTTATGCATCACCCCACCTCTCCTTCCCCCTTAAGCAGGCATAAGAGTGTTTTCTAAATGTGAGACTCTGTTCTCTTTCCTAACTCAGTTCATATGTAGCCATGTTTACAGGATGTTCATAAGTGATATCTTATGATAAGTTTCTTTTTCTGTGTGACTTATTTCAGTTAGAATCATCGTACCTGAATCCACTCATTTAGCTGCTACTGGTCTTATGACATTGATGTCATGGCTGAGGGATATTCCATCGTTTGTAAGTACCACCATTTTTTGAACCATTTTTATATTTCCTGGGATATTTAATGTGTACCCAAGTTGAGGTTCTTGTAAGCAGTGCAGCCCTAAATTTGAGGGTGGCTCTGTCTTATTGATTTTCAGTTTTCCCAAGGTATATTCCCTAGACTGGAAGTGCCCTTGGCTCTGTAGCTTTCTTGTTTACTTGTTTTAGGGAACACAATGCACTCCTCCAGTGAGGCAGTTGGCAATTTACATCCCGCCCATCAGCATAACAAGGCTCCCTGTTCTCCAGGGCCTGTCTAGCCTCTGGTTTTTACCCATTTTGTGGATGTCCCTTTTGACTGGTGGGAAGTGATACTTCTTTTTAGTGCAGATTTGCATTGCCCGCTTGCTTGCTTGGCCAGAAATGCCGTATGCGTTTTCTCCTGAATATATTCAGGAGAAAACGCATACGCCATTTGTGGCCAGGTGCATCATTGTCGAAGTTCTGCCCATCTTCCTATGCTTTAAAGGCGATTCCAACGTGGCTCTTGAAATCTGTTTCCTGCTATTCTGCCTCGCTTTCAAGTCCGCCTGGTTGACTTCCCTCAACTGATTTTTAGACGATAGTTGCCCTTTATTACTCTGCCAGTTTGTTAATTGTTGTGTCCCTGAGCTCCATTTTTAACTCGTTTTTTGTGAGCTGAACGCAAGTCCAATATTTTGGTTCAGGACCTATACTGGTTTTTGGTGGGTGGCTGAGACTTTGGTTAATTCTTCTTCCTCCCGGGAAATAAGAAAGACATGTGCCCGTCCAAATGTCTAACAGCTACTCTCTCATTGGTTCTCCCTCTTGCCTTTCATCCTTTGCTAAATTGGCAACATGTGTACACCAGGAGGTTAAAGGTGCTGTCTCTACAAGTTGGGAGATTGATAGTAAAGCAGTTGGAACGTCAAACTGGAGCACAAGGAGAGGGATTATTCCTTGAGTTTTAGAGACCTTTCATATTCACAGTGTGTCCATTCTCCAGGTTTCCTGTACATGTTATAGCTGTAGTAATATTCCCTTCAACCTGGAGAGTTGTGACCAATGGAATGGCTGCCATGCATTATTGCATTAAAGGGTCTGCATTTGCTCACCCAATCTCACAAATCCTCTCAGTCCCATGTGTTCAGCCTTATGCCACATCCAGCTGTCATTATAGATAGGGTCATTCCAGGTTTCATCAGAGACCCTGAAGGAATTGTATAGAATTCCCCTGGTTTTTGTTTTATTTTTGAAATTCCTTTTTATAGTGGGTTTGAGCTGATTCTCACTGCCATGTTTATGCCAGTCTAGACACACTTGATTCCCTGACGGAGACATATCAATACATAGGTTTTAAGATTCTTACTAGTCAGATATATTCCTCTGCAGAAAATATACGTTTTTGAGTCCCTTTCCCCGAGGAAGTTGTAGGTCTTGTCTATTCCATAGTTGGTTTTTGGAACGGTACCTGTGCTTATATCAAACTCTGGTTTTATGCATCACCCCACCTCTCCTTCCCCCTTAAGCAGGCATAAGAGAGTTTTCTAAATGTGAGACACTGTTCTCTTTCCTCACTCACTTCATGTGTAGCCATGTTTACAGGATCTTCTTAAGTGATATCGTATGATAAGATTCTTTTTCTGTGTGACTTATTTCACTTAGAATCATCATACCTGAATCCACTCATTTTGCTGCTACTGGTCTTATGACATTGATTTCATGGCTGAGGGATATTCCATCGTACGTAAATACCACAATTTTTTGAACAATTTTTAACTTTCCTGGGATATTTAAAGTGTACCCAAGTTGAGGTTCTTGTAAGCAGTGCATCCCTAAATTTTGGGGTGGCTCTGTCTTATTGATCTTCAGTTTTCCCAAGGTATATTCCCTAGACTGGAAGTGCCCTTCACTATGTAGCTCTGTTGTTTACTTGTTTTAGGGAACACAGTGCACTCCTCCAGAGAGGCAGTTGCCAACTTACATCCCGCCCATCAGCATAACAAGGCTCCCTGTTCTGCAGGCCCTCTCTTGCCTTTGTGGTTTTTACACATTTTGCCGATGTCCCTTTTGACCGGTGGGAAGGGATACTTCTTTGTAGTGCAGATTTGCATTGCCCGCCTGCTTGCTTGGCCAAAAAGTGTGTATGCGTTTTCTCCAGAATATATTCAGGAGAAAACGAATAAACCATTTTTGGCCAAGTCCATCATTGTCGAAATTGTGCCCCTCTTCCTGTGCTTTACAGGTGATTCCAACGTACCTCTTGAAATCTGTTTCCTGCAATTCTGCCTCGGTTTCAAGTCCGCCTCGTTGCCTTCCTTCAAAATATTTTTGGACGATAGTTGTCCTTTATTACTCTGCCAGTTTGTGAATTGCTGTGCCCCTGAGCTCCATTTATCAAATCGTTGTTTGTGAGCTGACCGCAAGTCCAAAATTTCGGTTCAGGACCTATACTGGTTCCCGGCAGGGGGATGAGTCCTTGGTTACTTATTCTTCCTGCCGGGCAATTAGAGTGACAAATGCCCGTCCAAATGTCTAACAGCTACTCTCTCATTGGTTCTCCCTGTTCCCTTTCATCCTCTGCCAAATTGGCAACCTGTGTTATCCAGGAGGTTAAAGGGGCTGTCTCTCCAAGTTGAGAGATGGATAGTAAAGCAGTTGGAAAGTCAAACTGGAGCACCAGGAGAGGGACAATTAGTTGAGTTTTAGAAACCTTTCGTATACACAGTGTGTCCATTCTCTAGGTTTCACGTACATGTTATAGCTGTAGTAATATTCCCTTCCACCTGGAGAGTTTGGAACCATGGAATGGAGGCCATGCATTATTGCTTTAAACTGTCTGTGTTTGCTCACCCAGTCTCACCAATCCTCTCAGTCCCAAATGTCCAGCATTATGCCAAATCAAGCTGTAGTTGTAGATAGGTTCATTTCAGGTTTCATCAGAGACCCTGAAGGAATTGTAAAGAATTTCCCTGTTTTGTTGTTTGGTTATTGAAATTCCTTTTTATAGTGAGTTTGAGCTGATTCCCACTGCATTTTTATGCCAGTCTAGACACACTTGATCCCTTACGGAGACATATCAATATATAGGTTTGAAGATTCTTAGTAGTCAGATATATTCCTCTGAGGGAAGTATGGGGTGTTGATTCCTTTTCAGTGAGGAAGGTGTAGATCTTTTCTATTCTGTATTTGGTTTCTGGAATGGAGCCTTTACTAATATCAAACTCTGGTTTTATGCAACACCCCACCTCTCCTTACCCCTTAAGCAGGTGTAAGAGTGTTTTCTAAATGTGAGACTCTCTTCTCTTTACTAACTCAGTTCATGTGTAGCCATGTTTACATGACCTTCATAAGTGATATCTTATGCTAAGTTTATTTTACTCTGTGACTAATTTAACTTAGAATCCTCGTAACTGAATCCACTAAATTTGCTGCTCCTGGCCTGATGACATTGATTTCATGGCAGAGAAATATTCCATCGTATGTAATTACCACAATCTCTTGAAAAAATTTTGTCTTTCCTGGGATATTTAAGGTGTAGCCTAGTTGAGGTTCTTGTAAGCAGTGCAGCCCTAAATTTTGGGGTGGCTCTGTCTTACTGATTTTCAGTTTTCCCATGGTATATACCCTAGACTGGAAGTGCCCTTGTCTCTGTAGCTCTGTTGTTTACTTGTTTTAGGGAACAAAATGCACTCCTCCAGAGAGGCAGTTGGCAATTTACATCCCGCCCATCAGCATAACAAGGCTCCCTGTTCTCCAGGCCCTGTCTTGCCTTTCTGCTTTTTACCCATTTTGTGGATATCCCTTTTGACCTGTGGGAAGTGATACTTCTTTGTAGTGCAGATTTGCATTGCCCGCTTGCTTGCTTGGCCAAAAAGGGCGTATGCGTTTTCTCCTGAATATACTCAGCAGAAAATGCATACGCCCTTTTTGGCCAAGTGCATCATTTTCGAAGTTGTGCCCCTCTTCCTGTGCTTTAAAAGCGATCCCAACGTATCTGTTGAAATCTGTTTCCTTCTATTCTGCCTCGCTTTCAATTCCGCCTCGTTGCCTTCCCTCAACAGATTTTTGTACGATAGTTGTCCTTTATTACTCTACCAGTTTGTGAATTGCTGTGCCCCTGAGCTCCATAATTTAACTCGTTTATTGTGAGCTGAACGCAAGTCCAATATTTTGGTTCAGGACCTATACTGGTTTGCGGTGGGTGGCTTAGACTTTGGTTAATTCTTCTTCCTCCCGGGAAATAAGAGTGACATGTGCCCGTCCAAATGCCTAACAGCTACTCTCTCATTGGTTCTCCCTCTTCCCTTTCATCCTCTGCCAAATTGGCAACCTGTGCAAAACAGGAGGTTAAAGGTGCAGTCTCTCCAAGCTGGGAGATTGATAGTAAAGCAGTTGGAAAGTCAAACCTGAGCACCAGCAGAGGGACTATTCGTTGAGTTTTAGAGACCTTTCGTATTCACAGTGTGTCCAGTCTCTAGGTTTCCCGTACATTTTATAGCTGTAGTAATATACTCTTCAACCTGGAGAGTTGGGACCCATGGAATGGGTGCCATGCATTATTGCTTTATAGGGTCTGCATTTGCTCACCCAATCTCACCAATCCTCTCAGTCCCATGTGTCCAGCCTTATGCCACATCCAGCTGTCATTGTAGATAGGGTCATTCCAGGTTTCATCAGAGACCCTGAAGGAATTGTAAAGAATTTCCCTGTTTTGTTGTTTTGTTTTTGAAATTCCCTTTTATAGTGGGTTTGAGATGATTCTCACTGCCCTGTTTATGCCAGTCTAGACACACTTGATTCCCTTACGGAGACATATCAATACATAGGTTTTAAGATTCTAACTAATCCAATATATTCCTCTGTGGGAAATATGGGGTTTTGAATCCCTTTCACTGAGGAAGGTGTAAGTCTTGGCTATTCCATAGTTGGTTTTTGAATGGTACCTGTGCTTATATCAAACTCTGGTTTTATGCATCACCCCACCTCTCCTTCCCCCTTAAGCAGGCATAAGAGTGTTTTCTAAATGTGAGACTCTGTTCTCTTTCCTAACTCAGTTCATATGTAGCCATGTTTACAGGATGTTCATAAGTGATATCTTATGATAAGTTTCTTTTTCTGTGTGACTTATTTCAGTTAGAATCATCGTACCTGAATCCACTCATTTAGCTGCTACTGGTCTTATGACATTGATGTCATGGCTGAGGGATATTCCATCGTTTGTAAGTACCACCATTTTTTGAACCATTTTTATATTTCCTGGGATATTTAATGTGTACCCAAGTTGAGGTTCTTGTAAGCAGTGCATCCCTAAATTTGAGGGTGGCAGTGTCTTATTGATTTTCAGTTTTCCCAAGGTATATTCCCTAGACTGGAAGTGCCCTTGGCTCTGTAGCTTTCTTGTTTACTTGTTTTAGGGAACACAATGCACTCCTCCAGTGAGGCAGTTGGCAATTTACATCCCGCCCATCAGCATAACAAGGCTCCCTGTTCTCCAGGGCCTGTCTAGCCTCTGGTTTTTACCCATTTTGTGGATGTCCCTTTTGACTGGTGGGAAGTGATACTTCTTTTTAGTGCAGATTTGCATTGCCCGCTTGCTTGCTTGGCCAGAAATGCCGTATGCGTTTTCTCCTGAATATATTCAGGAGAAAACGCATACGCCATTTGTGGCCAGGTGCATCATTGTCGAAGTTCTGCCCATCTTCCTATGCGTTAAAGGCGATTCCAACGTGGCTCTTGAAATCTGTTTCCTGCTATTCTGCCTCGCTTTCAAGTCCGCCTGGTTGACTTCCCTCAACTGATTTTTGGACGATAGTTGCCCTTTATTACTCTGCCAGTTTGTTAATTGTTGTGTCCCTGAGCTCCATTTTTAACTCGTTTTTTGTGAGCTGAACGCAAGTCCAATATTTTGGTTCAGGACCTATACTGGTTTTTGGTGGGTGGCTGAGACTTTGGTTAATTCTTCTTCCTCCCGGGAAATAAGAAAGACATGTGCCCGTCCAAATGTCTAACAGCTACTCTCTCATTGGTTCTCCCTCTTGCCTTTCATCCTTTGCTAAATTGGCAACATGTGTACACCAGGAGGTTAAAGGTGCTGTCTCTACAAGTTGGGAGATTGATAGTAAAGCAGTTGGAACGTCAAACTGGAGCACAAGGAGAGGGATTATTCCTTGAGTTTTAGAGACCTTTCATATTCACAGTGTGTCCATTCTCTAGGTTTCCTGTACATGTTATAGCTGTAGTAATATTCCCTTCAACCTGGAGAGTTGTGACCAATGGAATGGCTGCCATGCATTATTGCATTAAAGGGTCTGCATTTGCTCACCCAATCTCACAAATCCTCTCAGTCCCATGTGTTCAGCCTTATGCCACATCCAGCTGTCATTATAGATAGGGTCATTCCAGGTTTCATCAGAGACCCTGAAGGAATTGTATAGAATTCCCCTGGTTTTTGTTTTATTTTTGAAATTCCTTTTTATAGTGGGTTTGAGCTGATTCTCACTGCCATGTTTATGCCAGTCTAGACACACTTGATTCCCTGACGGAGACATATCAATACATAGGTTTTAAGATTCTTACTAGTCAGATATATTCCTCTGCAGAAAATATACGTTTTTGAGTCCCTTTCCCCGAGGAAGTTGTAGGTCTTGTCTATTCCATAGTTGGTTTTTGGAACGGTAGCTGTGCTTATATCAAACTCTGGTTTTATGCATCACCCCACCTCTCCTTCCCCCTTAAGCAGGCATAAGAGAGTTTTCTAAATGTGAGACACTGTTCTCTTTCCTCACTCACTTCATGTGTAGCCATGTTTACAGGATCTTCTTAAGTGATATCGTATGATAAGATTCTTTTTCTGTGTGACTTATTTCACTTAGAATCATCATACCTGAATCCACTCATTTTGCTGCTACTGGTCTTATGACATTGATTTCATGGCTGAGGGATATTCCATCGTACGTAAATACCACAATTTTTTGAACAATTTTTAACTTTCCTGGGATATTTAAAGTGTACCCAAGTTGAGGTTCTTGTAAGCAGTGCATCCCTAAATTTTGGGGCGGCTCTGTCTTATTGATTTTCAGTTTTCCCAAGGTATATTCCCTAGACTGGAAGTGCCCTTCACTATGTAGCTCTGTTGTTTACTTGTTTTAGGGAATACAGTGCACTCCTCCAGAGAGGCAGTTGCCAACTTACATCCCGCCCATCAGCATAACAAGGCTCCCTGTTCTGCAGGCCCTCTCTTGCCTTTGTGGTTTTTACACATTTTGCCGATGGCCCTTTTGACCGGTGGGAAGGGATACTTCTTTGTAGTGCAGATTTGCATTGCCCGCCTGCTTGCTTGGCCAAAAAGTGTGTATGCGTTTTCTCCAGAATATATTCAGGAGAAAACGAATAAACCATTTTTGGCCAAGTCCATCATTGTCGAAATTGTGCCCCTCTTCCTGTGCTTTACAGGTGATTCCAACGTACCTCTTGAAATCTGTTTCCTGCTATTCTGCCTCGGTTTCAAGTCCGCCTCATTGCCTTCCTTCAAAATATTTTTGGACGATAGTTGTCCTTTATTACTCTGCCAGTTTGTGAATTGCTGTGCCCCTGAGCTCCATTTATCAAATCGTTGTTTGTGAGCTGACCGCAAGTCCAAAATTTCGGTTCAGGACCTATACTGGTTCCCGGCAGGGGGATGAGTCCTTGGTTACTTATTCTTCCTGCCGGGCAATTAGAGTGACAAATGCCCGTCCAAATGTCTAACAGCTACTCTCTCATTGGTTCTCCCTGTTCCCTTTCATCCTCTGCCAAATTGGCAACCTGTGTTATCCAGGAGGTTAAAGGGGCTGTCTCTCCAAGTTGAGAGATGGATAGTAAAGCAGTTGGAAAGTAAAACTGGAGCACCAGGAGAGGGACAATTAGTTGAGTTTTAGAAACCTTTCGTATACACAGTGTGTCCATTCTCTAGGTTTCACGTACATGTTATAGCTGTAGTAATATTCCCTTCCACCTGGAGAGTTTGGAACCATGGAATGGAGGCCATGCATTATTGCTTTAAACTGTCTGTGTTTGCTCACCCAGTCTCACCAATCCTCTCAGTCCCAAATGTCCAGCATTATGCCAAATCAAGCTGTAGTTGTAGATAGGTTCATTTCAGGTTTCATCAGAGACCCTGAAGGAATTGTAAAGAATTTCCCTGTTTTGTTGTTTTGTTATTGAAATTCCTTTTTATAGTGAGTTTGAGCTGATTCCCACTGCATTTTTATGCCAGTCTAGACACACTTGATCCCTTACGGAGACATATCAATATATAGGTTTGAAGATTCTTACTAGTCAGATATATTCCTCTGAGGGAAGTATGGGGTGTTGATTCCTTTTCAGTGAGGAAGGTGTAGATCTTTTCTATTCTGTATTTGGTTTCTGGAATGGAGCCTTTACTAATATCAAACTCTGGTTTTATGCAACACCCCACCTCTCCTTACCCCTTAAGCAGGTGTAAGAGTGTTTTCTAAATGTGAGACTCTCTTCTCTTTACTAACTCAGTTCATGTGTAGCCATGTTTACATGACCTTCATAAGTGATATCTTATGCTAAGTTTATTTTACTCTGTGACTAATTTAACTTAGAATCCTCATAACTGAATCCACTAAATTTGCTGCTACTGGCCTGATGACAATGATTTCATGGCAGAGAAATATTCCATCGTATGTAATTACCACAATCTCTTGAAAAAATTTTGTCTTTCCTGGGATATTTAAGGTGTAGCCTAGTTGAGGTTCTTGTAAGCAGTGCAGCCCTAAATTTTGGGGTGGCTCTGTCTTACTGATTTTCAGTTTTCCCAAGGTATATACCCTAGACTGGAAGTGCCCTTGTCTCTGTAGCTCTGTTGTTTACTTGTTTTAGGGAACAAAATGCACTCCTCCAGAGAGGCAGTTGGCAATTTACATCCCGCCCATCAGCATAACAAGGCTCCCTGTTCTCCAGGCCCTGTCTTGCCTTTCTGCTTTTTACCCATTTTGTGGATATCCCTTTTGACCTGTGGGAAGTGATACTTCTTTGTAGTGCAGATTTGCATTGCCCGCTTGCTTGCTTGGCCAAAAAGGGCGTATGCGTTTTCTCCTGAATATACTCAGCAGAAAATGCATACGCCCTTTTTGGCCAAGTGCATCATTTTCGAAGTTGTGCCCCTCTTCCTGTGCTTTAAAAGCGATCCCAACGTATCTGTTGAAATCTGTTTCCTTCTATTCTGCCTCGCTTTCAATTCCGCCTCGTTGCCTTCCCTCAACAGATTTTTGTACGATAGTTGTCCTTTATTACTCTACCAGTTTGTGAATTGCTGTGCCCCTGAGCTCCATAATTTAACTCGTTTATTGTGAGCTGAACGCAAGTCCAATATTTTGGTTCAGGACCTATACTGGTTTGCGGTGGGTGGCTTAGACTTTGGTTAATTCTTCTTCCTCCCGGGAAATAAGAGTGACATGTGCCCGTCCAAATGCCTAACAGCTACTCTCTCATTGGTTCTCCCTCTTCCCTTTCATCCTCTGCCAAATTGGCAACCTGTGCAAAACAGGAGGTTAAAGGTGCAGTCTCTCCAAGCTGGGAGATTGATAGTAAAGCAGTTGGAAAGTCAAACCTGAGCACCAGCAGAGGGACTATTCGTTGAGTTTTAGAGACCTTTCGTATTCACAGTGTGTCCAGTCTCTAGGTTTCCCATACATTTTATAGCTGTAGTAATATACTCTTCAACCTGGAGAGTTGGGACCCATGGAATGGTTGCCATGCATTATTGCTTTATAGGGTCTGCATTTGCTCACCCAATCTCACCAATCCTCTCAGTCCCATGTGTCCAGCCTTATGCCACATCCAGCTGTCATTGTAGATAGGGTCATTCCAGGTTTCATCAGAGACCCTGAAGGAATTGTAAAGAATTTCCCTGTTTTGTTGTTTTGTTTTTGAAATTCCCTTTTATAGTGGGTTTGAGATGATTCTCACTGCCCTGTTTATGCCAGTCTAGACACACTTGATTCCCTTACGGAGACATATCAATACATAGGTTTTAAGATTCTAACTAATCCAATATATTCCTCTGTGGGAAATATGGGGTTTTGAATCCCTTTCACTGAGGAAGGTGTAAGTCTTGGCTATTCCATAGTTGGTTTTTGAATGGTACCTGTGCTTATATCAAACTCTGGTTTTATGCATCACCCCACCTCTCCTTCCCCCTTAAGCAGGCATAAGAGTGTTTTCTAAATGTGAGACTCTGTTCTCTTTCCTAACTCAGTTCATATGTAGCCATGTTTACAGGATGTTCATAAGTGATATCTTATGATAAGTTTCTTTTTCTGTGTGACTTATTTCAGTTAGAATCATCGTACCTGAATCCACTCATTTAGCTGCTACTGGTCTTATGACATTGATGTCATGGCTGAGGGATATTCCATCGTTTGTAAGTACCACAATTTTTTGAACCATTTTTATATTTCCTGGGATATTTAATGTGTACCCAAGTTGAGGTTCTTGTAAGCAGTGCATCCCTAAATTTGAGGGTGGCAGTGTCTTATTGATTTTCAGTTTTCCCAAGGTATATTCCCTAGACTGGAAGTGCCCTTGGCTCTGTAGCTTTCTTGTTTACTTGTTTTAGGGAACACAATGCACTCCTCCAGTGAGGCAGTTGGCAATTTACATCCCGCCCATCAGCATAACAAGGCTCCCTGTTCTCCAGGGCCTGTCTAGCCTCTGGTTTTTACCCATTTTGTGGATGTCCCTTTTGACTGGTGGGAAGTGATACTTCTTTTTAGTGCAGATTTGCATTGCCCGCTTGCTTGCTTGGCCAGAAATGCCGTATGCGTTTTCTCCTGAATATATTCAGGAGAAAACGCATACGCCATTTGTGGCCAGGTGCATCATTGTCGAAGTTCTGCCCATCTTCCTATGCGTTAAAGGCGATTCCAACGTGGCTCTTGAAATCTGTTTCCTGCTATTCTGCCTCGCTTTCAAGTCCGCCTGGTTGACTTCCCTCAACTGATTTTTGGACGATAGTTGCCCTTTATTACTCTGCCAGTTTGTTAATTGTTGTGTCCCTGAGCTCCATTTTTAACTCGTTTTTTGTGAGCTGAACGCAAGTCCAATATTTTGGTTCAGGACCTATACTGGTTTTTGGTGGGTGGCTGAGACTTTGGTTAATTCTTCTTCCTCCCGGGAAATAAGAAAGACATGTGCCCGTCCAAATGTCTAACAGCTACTCTCTCATTGGTTCTCCCTCTTGCCTTTCATCCTTTGCTAAATTGGCAACATGTGTACACCAGGAGGTTAAAGGTGCTGTCTCTACAAGTTGGGAGATTGATAGTAAAGCAGTTGGAACGTCAAACTGGAGCACAAGGAGAGGGATTATTCCTTGAGTTTTAGAGACCTTTCATATTCACAGTGTGTCCATTCTCCAGGTTTCCTGTACATGTTATAGCTGTAGTAATATTCCCTTCAACCTGGAGAGTTGTGACCAATGGAATGGCTGCCATGCATTATTGCATTAAAGGGTCTGCATTTGCTCACCCAATCTCACAAATCCTCTCAGTCCCATGTGTTCAGCCTTATGCCACATCCAGCTGTCATTATAGATAGGGTCATTCCAGGTTTCATCAGAGACCCTGAAGGAATTGTATAGAATTCCCCTGGTTTTTGTTTTATTTTTGAAATTCCTTTTTATAGTGGGTTTGAGCTGATTCTCACTGCCATGTTTATGCCAGTCTAGACACACTTGATTCCCTGACGGAGACATATCAATACATAGGTTTTAAGATTCTTACTAGTCAGATATATTCCTCTGCAGAAAATATACGTTTTTGAGTCCCTTTCCCCGAGGAAGTTGTAGGTCTTGTCTATTCCATAGTTGGTTTTTGGAACGGTACCTGTGCTTATATCAAACTCTGGTTTTATGCATCACCCCACCTCTCCTTCCCCCTTAAGCAGGCATAAGAGAGTTTTCTAAATGTGAGACACTGTTCTCTTTCCTCACTCACTTCATGTGTAGCCATGTTTACAGGATCTTCTTAAGTGATATCGTATGATAAGATTCTTTTTCTGTGTGACTTATTTCACTTAGAATCATCATACCTGAATCCACTCATTTTGCTGCTACTGGTCTTATGACATTGATTTCATGGCTGAGGGATATTCCATCGTACGTAAATACCACAATTTTTTGAACAATTTTTAACTTTCCTGGGATATTTAAAGTGTACCCAAGTTGAGGTTCTTGTAAGCAGTGCATCCCTAAATTTTGGGGTGGCTCTGTCTTATTGATCTTCAGTTTTCCCAAGGTATATTCCCTAGACTGGAAGTGCCCTTCACTATGTAGCTCTGTTGTTTACTTGTTTTAGGGAACACAGTGCACTCCTCCAGAGAGGCAGTTGCCAACTTACATCCCGCCCATCAGCATAACAAGGCTCCCTGTTCTGCAGGCCCTCTCTTGCCTTTGTGGTTTTTACACATTTTGCCGATGTCCCTTTTGACCGGTGGGAAGGGATACTTCTTTGTAGTGCAGATTTGCATTGCCCGCCTGCTTGCTTGGCCAAAAAGTGTGTATGCGTTTTCTCCAGAATATATTCAGGAGAAAACGAATAAACCATTTTTGGCCAAGTCCATCATTGTCGAAATTGTGCCCCTCTTCCTGTGCTTTACAGGTGATTCCAACGTACCTCTTGAAATCTGTTTCCTGCAATTCTGCCTCGGTTTCAAGTCCGCCTCGTTGCCTTCCTTCAAAATATTTTTGGACGATAGTTGTCCTTTATTACTCTGCCAGTTTGTGAATTGCTGTGCCCCTGAGCTCCATTTATCAAATCGTTGTTTGTGAGCTGACCGCAAGTCCAAAATTTCGGTTCAGGACCTATACTGGTTCCCGGCAGGGGGATGAGTCCTTGGTTACTTATTCTTCCTGCCGGGCAATTAGAGTGACAAATGCCCGTCCAAATGTCTAACAGCTACTCTCTCATTGGTTCTCCCTGTTCCCTTTCATCCTCTGCCAAATTGGCAACCTGTGTTATCCAGGAGGTTAAAGGGGCTGTCTCTCCAAGTTGAGAGATGGATAGTAAAGCAGTTGGAAAGTCAAACTGGAGCACCAGGAGAGGGACAATTAGTTGAGTTTTAGAAACCTTTCGTATACACAGTGTGTCCATTCTCTAGGTTTCACGTACATGTTATAGCTGTAGTAATATTCCCTTCCACCTGGAGAGTTTGGAACCATGGAATGGAGGCCATGCATTATTGCTTTAAACTGTCTGTGTTTGCTCACCCAGTCTCACCAATCCTCTCAGTCCCAAATGTCCAGCATTATGCCAAATCAAGCTGTAGTTGTAGATAGGTTCATTTCAGGTTTCATCAGAGACCCTGAAGGAATTGTAAAGAATTTCCCTGTTTTGTTGTTTGGTTATTGAAATTCCTTTTTATAGTGAGTTTGAGCTCATTCCCACTGCATTTTTATGCCAGTCTAGACACACTTGATCCCTTACGGAGACATATCAATATATAGGTTTGAAGATTCTTAGTAGTCAGATATATTCCTCTGAGGGAAGTATGGGGTGTTGATTCCTTTTCAGTGAGGAAGGTGTAGATCTTTTCTATTCTGTATTTGGTTTCTGGAATGGAGCCTTTACTAATATCAAACTCTGGTTTTATGCAACACCCCACCTCTCCTTACCCCTTAAGCAGGTGTAAGAGTGTTTTCTAAATGTGAGACTCTCTTCTCTTTACTAACTCAGTTCATGTGTAGCCATGTTTACATGACCTTCATAAGTGATATCTTATGCTAAGTTTATTTTACTCTGTGACTAATTTAACTTAGAATCCTCGTAACTGAATCCACTAAATTTGCTGCTCCTGGCCTGATGACATTGATTTCATGGCAGAGAAATATTCCATCGTATGTAATTACCACAATCTCTTGAAAAAATTTTGTCTTTCCTGGGATATTTAAGGTGTAGCCTAGTTGAGGTTCTTGTAAGCAGTGCAGCCCTAAATTTTGGGGTGGCTCTGTCTTACTGATTTTCAGTTTTCCCATGGTATATACCCTAGACTGGAAGTGCCCTTGTCTCTGTAGCTCTGTTGTTTACTTGTTTTAGGGAACAAAATGCACTCCTCCAGAGAGGCAGTTGGCAATTTACATCCCGCCCATCAGCATAACAAGGCTCCCTGTTCTCCAGGCCCTGTCTTGCCTTTCTGCTTTTTACCCATTTTGTGGATATCCCTTTTGACCTGTGGGAAGTGATACTTCTTTGTAGTGCAGATTTGCATTGCCCGCTTGCTTGCTTGGCCAAAAAGGGCGTATGCGTTTTCTCCTGAATATACTCAGCAGAAAATGCATACGCCCTTTTTGGCCAAGTGCATCATTTTCGAAGTTGTGCCCCTCTTCCTGTGCTTTAAAAGCGATCCCAACGTATCTGTTGAAATCTGTTTCCTTCTATTCTGCCTCGCTTTCAATTCCGCCTCGTTGCCTTCCCTCAACAGATTTTTGTACGATAGTTGTCCTTTATTACTCTACCAGTTTGTGAATTGCTGTGCCCCTGAGCTCCATAATTTAACTCGTTTATTGTGAGCTGAACGCAAGTCCAATATTTTGGTTCAGGACCTATACTGGTTTGCGGTGGGTGGCTTAGACTTTGGTTAATTCTTCTTCCTCCCGGGAAATAAGAGTGACATGTGCCCGTCCAAATGCCTAACAGCTACTCTCTCATTGGTTCTCCCTCTTCCCTTTCATCCTCTGCCAAATTGGCAACCTGTGCAAAACAGGAGGTTAAAGGTGCAGTCTCTCCAAGCTGGGAGATTGATAGTAAAGCAGTTGGAAAGTCAAACCTGAGCACCAGCAGAGGGACTATTCGTTGAGTTTTAGAGACCTTTCGTATTCACAGTGTGTCCAGTCTCTAGGTTTCCCGTACATTTTATAGCTGTAGTAATATACTCTTCAACCTGGAGAGTTGGGACCCATGGAATGGGTGCCATGCATTATTGCTTTATAGGGTCTGCATTTGCTCACCCAATCTCACCAATCCTCTCAGTCCCATGTGTCCAGCCTTATGCCACATCCAGCTGTCATTGTAGATAGGGTCATTCCAGGTTTCATCAGAGACCCTGAAGGAATTGTAAAGAATTTCCCTGTTTTGTTGTTTTGTTTTTGAAATTCCCTTTTATAGTGGGTTTGAGATGATTCTCACTGCCCTGTTTATGCCAGTCTAGACACACTTGATTCCCTTACGGAGACATATCAATACATAGGTTTTAAGATTCTAACTAATCCAATATATTCCTCTGTGGGAAATATGGGGTTTTGAATCCCTTTCACTGAGGAAGGTGTAAGTCTTGGCTATTCCATAGTTGGTTTTTGAATGGTACCTGTGCTTATATCAAACTCTGGTTTTATGCATCACCCCACCTCTCCTTCCCCCTTAAGCAGGCATAAGAGTGTTTTCTAAATGTGAGACTCTGTTCTCTTTCCTAACTCAGTTCATATGTAGCCATGTTTACAGGATGTTCATAAGTGATATCTTATGATAAGTTTCTTTTTCTGTGTGACTTATTTCAGTTAGAATCATCGTACCTGAATCCACTCATTTAGCTGCTACTGGTCTTATGACATTGATGTCATGGCTGAGGGATATTCCATCGTTTGTAAGTACCACCATTTTTTGAACCATTTTTATATTTCCTGGGATATTTAATGTGTACCCAAGTTGAGGTTCTTGTAAGCAGTGCATCCCTAAATTTGAGGGTGGCAGTGTCTTATTGATTTTCAGTTTTCCCAAGGTATATTCCCTAGACTGGAAGTGCCCTTGGCTCTGTAGCTTTCTTGTTTACTTGTTTTAGGGAACACAATGCACTCCTCCAGTGAGGCAGTTGGCAATTTACATCCCGCCCATCAGCATAACAAGGCTCCCTGTTCTCCAGGGCCTGTCTAGCCTCTGGTTTTTACCCATTTTGTGGATGTCCCTTTTGACTGGTGGGAAGTGATACTTCTTTTTAGTGCAGATTTGCATTGCCCGCTTGCTTGCTTGGCCAGAAATGCCGTATGCGTTTTCTCCTGAATATATTCAGGAGAAAACGCATACGCCATTTGTGGCCAGGTGCATCATTGTCGAAGTTCTGCCCATCTTCCTATGCGTTAAAGGCGATTCCAACGTGGCTCTTGAAATCTGTTTCCTGCTATTCTGCCTCGCTTTCAAGTCCGCCTGGTTGACTTCCCTCAACTGATTTTTGGACGATAGTTGCCCTTTATTACTCTGCCAGTTTGTTAATTGTTGTGTCCCTGAGCTCCATTTTTAACTCGTTTTTTGTGAGCTGAACGCAAGTCCAATATTTTGGTTCAGGACCTATACTGGTTTTTGGTGGGTGGCTGAGACTTTGGTTAATTCTTCTTCCTCCCGGGAAATAAGAAAGACATGTGCCCGTCCAAATGTCTAACAGCTACTCTCTCATTGGTTCTCCCTCTTGCCTTTCATCCTTTGCTAAATTGGCAACATGTGTACACCAGGAGGTTAAAGGTGCTGTCTCTACAAGTTGGGAGATTGATAGTAAAGCAGTTGGAACGTCAAACTGGAGCACAAGGAGAGGGATTATTCCTTGAGTTTTAGAGACCTTTCATATTCACAGTGTGTCCATTCTCTAGGTTTCCTGTACATGTTATAGCTGTAGTAATATTCCCTTCAACCTGGAGAGTTGTGACCAATGGAATGGCTGCCATGCATTATTGCATTAAAGGGTCTGCATTTGCTCACCCAATCTCACAAATCCTCTCAGTCCCATGTGTTCAGCCTTATGCCACATCCAGCTGTCATTATAGATAGGGTCATTCCAGGTTTCATCAGAGACCCTGAAGGAATTGTATAGAATTCCCCTGGTTTTTGTTTTATTTTTGAAATTCCTTTTTATAGTGGGTTTGAGCTGATTCTCACTGCCATGTTTATGCCAGTCTAGACACACTTGATTCCCTGACGGAGACATATCAATACATAGGTTTTAAGATTCTTACTAGTCAGATATATTCCTCTGCAGAAAATATACGTTTTTGAGTCCCTTTCCCCGAGGAAGTTGTAGGTCTTGTCTATTCCATAGTTGGTTTTTGGAACGGTAGCTGTGCTTATATCAAACTCTGGTTTTATGCATCACCCCACCTCTCCTTCCCCCTTAAGCAGGCATAAGAGAGTTTTCTAAATGTGAGACACTGTTCTCTTTCCTCACTCACTTCATGTGTAGCCATGTTTACAGGATCTTCTTAAGTGATATCGTATGATAAGATTCTTTTTCTGTGTGACTTATTTCACTTAGAATCATCATACCTGAATCCACTCATTTTGCTGCTACTGGTCTTATGACATTGATTTCATGGCTGAGGGATATTCCATCGTACGTAAATACCACAATTTTTTGAACAATTTTTAACTTTCCTGGGATATTTAAAGTGTACCCAAGTTGAGGTTCTTGTAAGCAGTGCATCCCTAAATTTTGGGGCGGCTCTGTCTTATTGATTTTCAGTTTTCCCAAGGTATATTCCCTAGACTGGAAGTGCCCTTCACTATGTAGCTCTGTTGTTTACTTGTTTTAGGGAATACAGTGCACTCCTCCAGAGAGGCAGTTGCCAACTTACATCCCGCCCATCAGCATAACAAGGCTCCCTGTTCTGCAGGCCCTCTCTTGCCTTTGTGGTTTTTACACATTTTGCCGATGGCCCTTTTGACCGGTGGGAAGGGATACTTCTTTGTAGTGCAGATTTGCATTGCCCGCCTGCTTGCTTGGCCAAAAAGTGTGTATGCGTTTTCTCCAGAATATATTCAGGAGAAAACGAATAAACCATTTTTGGCCAAGTCCATCATTGTCGAAATTGTGCCCCTCTTCCTGTGCTTTACAGGTGATTCCAACGTACCTCTTGAAATCTGTTTCCTGCTATTCTGCCTCGGTTTCAAGTCCGCCTCATTGCCTTCCTTCAAAATATTTTTGGACGATAGTTGTCCTTTATTACTCTGCCAGTTTGTGAATTGCTGTGCCCCTGAGCTCCATTTATCAAATCGTTGTTTGTGAGCTGACCGCAAGTCCAAAATTTCGGTTCAGGACCTATACTGGTTCCCGGCAGGGGGATGAGTCCTTGGTTACTTATTCTTCCTGCCGGGCAATTAGAGTGACAAATGCCCGTCCAAATGTCTAACAGCTACTCTCTCATTGGTTCTCCCTGTTCCCTTTCATCCTCTGCCAAATTGGCAACCTGTGTTATCCAGGAGGTTAAAGGGGCTGTCTCTCCAAGTTGAGAGATGGATAGTAAAGCAGTTGGAAAGTAAAACTGGAGCACCAGGAGAGGGACAATTAGTTGAGTTTTAGAAACCTTTCGTATACACAGTGTGTCCATTCTCTAGGTTTCACGTACATGTTATAGCTGTAGTAATATTCCCTTCCACCTGGAGAGTTTGGAACCATGGAATGGAGGCCATGCATTATTGCTTTAAACTGTCTGTGTTTGCTCACCCAGTCTCACCAATCCTCTCAGTCCCAAATGTCCAGCATTATGCCAAATCAAGCTGTAGTTGTAGATAGGTTCATTTCAGGTTTCATCAGAGACCCTGAAGGAATTGTAAAGAATTTCCCTGTTTTGTTGTTTTGTTATTGAAATTCCTTTTTATAGTGAGTTTGAGCTGATTCCCACTGCATTTTTATGCCAGTCTAGACACACTTGATCCCTTACGGAGACATATCAATATATAGGTTTGAAGATTCTTACTAGTCAGATATATTCCTCTGAGGGAAGTATGGGGTGTTGATTCCTTTTCAGTGAGGAAGGTGTAGATCTTTTCTATTCTGTATTTGGTTTCTGGAATGGAGCCTTTACTAATATCAAACTCTGGTTTTATGCAACACCCCACCTCTCCTTACCCCTTAAGCAGGTGTAAGAGTGTTTTCTAAATGTGAGACTCTCTTCTCTTTACTAACTCAGTTCATGTGTAGCCATGTTTACATGACCTTCATAAGTGATATCTTATGCTAAGTTTATTTTACTCTGTGACTAATTTAACTTAGAATCCTCATAACTGAATCCACTAAATTTGCTGCTACTGGCCTGATGACAATGATTTCATGGCAGAGAAATATTCCATCGTATGTAATTACCACAATCTCTTGAAAAAATTTTGTCTTTCCTGGGATATTTAAGGTGTAGCCTAGTTGAGGTTCTTGTAAGCAGTGCAGCCCTAAATTTTGGGGTGGCTCTGTCTTACTGATTTTCAGTTTTCCCAAGGTATATACCCTAGACTGGAAGTGCCCTTGTCTCTGTAGCTCTGTTGTTTACTTGTTTTAGGGAACAAAATGCACTCCTCCAGAGAGGCAGTTGGCAATTTACATCCCGCCCATCAGCATAACAAGGCTCCCTGTTCTCCAGGCCCTGTCTTGCCTTTCTGCTTTTTACCCATTTTGTGGATATCCCTTTTGACCTGTGGGAAGTGATACTTCTTTGTAGTGCAGATTTGCATTGCCCGCTTGCTTGCTTGGCCAAAAAGGGCGTATGCGTTTTCTCCTGAATATACTCAGCAGAAAATGCATACGCCCTTTTTGGCCAAGTGCATCATTTTCGAAGTTGTGCCCCTCTTCCTGTGCTTTAAAAGCGATCCCAACGTATCTGTTGAAATCTGTTTCCTTCTATTCTGCCTCGCTTTCAATTCCGCCTCGTTGCCTTCCCTCAACAGATTTTTGTACGATAGTTGTCCTTTATTACTCTACCAGTTTGTGAATTGCTGTGCCCCTGAGCTCCATAATTTAACTCGTTTATTGTGAGCTGAACGCAAGTCCAATATTTTGGTTCAGGACCTATACTGGTTTGCGGTGGGTGGCTTAGACTTTGGTTAATTCTTCTTCCTCCCGGGAAATAAGAGTGACATGTGCCCGTCCAAATGCCTAACAGCTACTCTCTCATTGGTTCTCCCTCTTCCCTTTCATCCTCTGCCAAATTGGCAACCTGTGCAAAACAGGAGGTTAAAGGTGCAGTCTCTCCAAGCTGGGAGATTGATAGTAAAGCAGTTGGAAAGTCAAACCTGAGCACCAGCAGAGGGACTATTCGTTGAGTTTTAGAGACCTTTCGTATTCACAGTGTGTCCAGTCTCTAGGTTTCCCATACATTTTATAGCTGTAGTAATATACTCTTCAACCTGGAGAGTTGGGACCCATGGAATGGTTGCCATGCATTATTGCTTTATAGGGTCTGCATTTGCTCACCCAATCTCACCAATCCTCTCAGTCCCATGTGTCCAGCCTTATGCCACATCCAGCTGTCATTGTAGATAGGGTCATTCCAGGTTTCATCAGAGACCCTGAAGGAATTGTAAAGAATTTCCCTGTTTTGTTGTTTTGTTTTTGAAATTCCCTTTTATAGTGGGTTTGAGATGATTCTCACTGCCCTGTTTATGCCAGTCTAGACACACTTGATTCCCTTACGGAGACATATCAATACATAGGTTTTAAGATTCTAACTAATCCAATATATTCCTCTGTGGGAAATATGGGGTTTTGAATCCCTTTCACTGAGGAAGGTGTAAGTCTTGGCTATTCCATAGTTGGTTTTTGAATGGTACCTGTGCTTATATCAAACTCTGGTTTTATGCATCACCCCACCTCTCCTTCCCCCTTAAGCAGGCATAAGAGTGTTTTCTAAATGTGAGACTCTGTTCTCTTTCCTAACTCAGTTCATATGTAGCCATGTTTACAGGATGTTCATAAGTGATATCTTATGATAAGTTTCTTTTTCTGTGTGACTTATTTCAGTTAGAATCATCGTACCTGAATCCACTCATTTAGCTGCTACTGGTCTTATGACATTGATGTCATGGCTGAGGGATATTCCATCGTTTGTAAGTACCACAATTTTTTGAACCATTTTTATATTTCCTGGGATATTTAATGTGTACCCAAGTTGAGGTTCTTGTAAGCAGTGCATCCCTAAATTTGAGGGTGGCAGTGTCTTATTGATTTTCAGTTTTCCCAAGGTATATTCCCTAGACTGGAAGTGCCCTTGGCTCTGTAGCTTTCTTGTTTACTTGTTTTAGGGAACACAATGCACTCCTCCAGTGAGGCAGTTGGCAATTTACATCCCGCCCATCAGCATAACAAGGCTCCCTGTTCTCCAGGGCCTGTCTAGCCTCTGGTTTTTACCCATTTTGTGGATGTCCCTTTTGACTGGTGGGAAGTGATACTTCTTTTTAGTGCAGATTTGCATTGCCCGCTTGCTTGCTTGGCCAGAAATGCCGTATGCGTTTTCTCCTGAATATATTCAGGAGAAAACGCATACGCCATTTGTGGCCAGGTGCATCATTGTCGAAGTTCTGCCCATCTTCCTATGCGTTAAAGGCGATTCCAACGTGGCTCTTGAAATCTGTTTCCTGCTATTCTGCCTCGCTTTCAAGTCCGCCTGGTTGACTTCCCTCAACTGATTTTTGGACGATAGTTGCCCTTTATTACTCTGCCAGTTTGTTAATTGTTGTGTCCCTGAGCTCCATTTTTAACTCGTTTTTTGTGAGCTGAACGCAAGTCCAATATTTTGGTTCAGGACCTATACTGGTTTTTGGTGGGTGGCTGAGACTTTGGTTAATTCTTCTTCCTCCCGGGAAATAAGAAAGACATGTGCCCGTCCAAATGTCTAACAGCTACTCTCTCATTGGTTCTCCCTCTTGCCTTTCATCCTTTGCTAAATTGGCAACATGTGTACACCAGGAGGTTAAAGGTGCTGTCTCTACAAGTTGGGAGATTGATAGTAAAGCAGTTGGAACGTCAAACTGGAGCACAAGGAGAGGGATTATTCCTTGAGTTTTAGAGACCTTTCATATTCACAGTGTGTCCATTCTCTAGGTTTCCTGTACATGTTATAGCTGTAGTAATATTCCCTTCAACCTGGAGAGTTGTGACCAATGGAATGGCTGCCATGCATTATTGCATTAAAGGGTCTGCATTTGCTCACCCAATCTCACAAATCCTCTCAGTCCCATGTGTTCAGCCTTATGCCACATCCAGCTGTCATTATAGATAGGGTCATTCCAGGTTTCATCAGAGACCCTGAAGGAATTGTATAGAATTCCCCTGGTTTTTGTTTTATTTTTGAAATTCCTTTTTATAGTGGGTTTGAGCTGATTCTCACTGCCATGTTTATGCCAGTCTAGACACACTTGATTCCCTGACGGAGACATATCAATACATAGGTTTTAAGATTCTTACTAGTCAGATATATTCCTCTGCAGAAAATATACGTTTTTGAGTCCCTTTCCCCGAGGAAGTTGTAGGTCTTGTCTATTCCATAGTTGGTTTTTGGAACGGTACCTGTGCTTATATCAAACTCTGGTTTTATGCATCACCCCACCTCTCCTTCCCCCTTAAGCAGGCATAAGAGAGTTTTCTAAATGTGAGACACTGTTCTCTTTCCTCACTCACTTCATGTGTAGCCATGTTTACAGGATCTTCTTAAGTGATATCGTATGATAAGATTCTTTTTCTGTGTGACTTATTTCACTTAGAATCATCATACCTGAATCCACTCATTTTGCTGCTACTGGTCTTATGACATTGATTTCATGGCTGAGGGATATTCCATCGTACGTAAATACCACAATTTTTTGAACAATTTTTAACTTTCCTGGGATATTTAAAGTGTACCCAAGTTGAGGTTCTTGTAAGCAGTGCATCCCTAAATTTTGGGGCGGCTCTGTCTTATTGATTTTCAGTTTTCCCAAGGTATATTCCCTAGACTGGAAGTGCCCTTCACTATGTAGCTCTGTTGTTTACTTGTTTTAGGGAACACAGTGCACTCCTCCAGAGAGGCAGTTGCCAACTTACATCCCGCCCATCAGCATAACAAGGCTCCCTGTTCTGCAGGCCCTCTCTTGCCTTTGTGGTTTTTACACATTTTGCCGATGTCCCTTTTGACCGGTGGGAAGGGATACTTCTTTGTAGTGCAGATTTGCATTGCCCGCCTGCTTGCTTGGCCAAAAAGTGTGTATGCGTTTTCTCCAGAATATATTCAGGAGAAAACGAATAAACCATTTTTGGCCAAGTCCATCATTGTCGAAATTGTGCCCCTCTTCCTGTGCTTTACAGGTGATTCCAACGTACCTCTTGAAATCTGTTTCCTGCAATTCTGCCTCGGTTTCAAGTCCGCCTCGTTGCCTTCCTTCAAAATATTTTTGGACGATAGTTGTCCTTTATTACTCTGCCAGTTTGTGAATTGCTGTGCCCCTGAGCTCCATTTATCAAATCGTTGTTTGTGAGCTGACCGCAAGTCCAAAATTTCGGTTCAGGACCTATACTGGTTCCCGGCAGGGGGATGAGTCCTTGGTTACTTATTCTTCCTGCCGGGCAATTAGAGTGACAAATGCCCGTCCAAATGTCTAACAGCTACTCTCTCATTGGTTCTCCCTGTTCCCTTTCATCCTCTGCCAAATTGGCAACCTGTGTTATCCAGGAGGTTAAAGGGGCTGTCTCTCCAAGTTGAGAGATGGATAGTAAAGCAGTTGGAAAGTCAAACTGGAGCACCAGGAGAGGGACAATTAGTTGAGTTTTAGAAACCTTTCGTATACACAGTGTGTCCATTCTCTAGGTTTCACGTACATGTTATAGCTGTAGTAATATTCCCTTCCACCTGGAGAGTTTGGAACCATGGAATGGAGGCCATGCATTATTGCTTTAAACTGTCTGTGTTTGCTCACCCAGTCTCACCAATCATCTCAGTCCCAAATGTCCAGCATTATGCCAAATCAAGCTGTAGTTGTAGATAGGTTCATTTCAGGTTTCATCAGAGACCCTGAAGGAATTGTAAAGAATTTCCCTGTTTTGTTGTTTTGTTATTGAAATTCCTTTTTATAGTGAGTTTGAGCTGATTCCCACTGCATTTTTATCCCACTGCATTTTTATGCCAGTCTAGACACACTTGATCCCTTACGGAGACATATCAATATATAGGTTTGAAGATTCTTACTAGTCAGATATATTCCTCTGAGGGAAGTATGGGGTGTTGATTCCTTTTCAGTGAGGAAGGTGTAGATCTTTTCTATTCTGTATTTGGTTTCTGGAATGGAGCCTTTACTAATATCAAACTCTGGTTTTATGCAACACCCCACCTCTCCTTACCCCTTAAGCAGGTGTAAGAGTGTTTTCTAAATGTGAGACTCTCTTCTCTTTACTAACTCAGTTCATGTGTAGCCATGTTTACATGACCTTCATAAGTGATATCTTATGCTAAGTTTATTTTACTCTGTGACTAATTTAACTTAGAATCCTCGTAACTGAATCCACTAAATTTGCTGCTCCTGGCCTGATGACATTGATTTCATGGCAGAGAAATATTCCATCGTATGTAATTACCACAATCTCTTGAAAAAATTTTGTCTTTCCTGGGATATTTAAGGTGTAGCCTAGTTGAGGTTCTTGTAAGCAGTGCAGCCCTAAATTTTGGGGTGGCTCTGTCTTACTGATTTTCAGTTTTCCCAAGGTATATACCCTAGACTGGAAGTGCCCTTGTCTCTGTAGCTCTGTTGTTTACTTGTTTTAGGGAACAAAATGCACTCCTCCAGAGAGGCAGTTGGCAATTTACATCCCGCCCATCAGCATAACAAGGCTCCCTGTTCTCCAGGCCCTGTCTTGCCTTTCTGCTTTTTACCCATTTTGTGGATATCCCTTTTGACCTGTGGGAAGTGATACTTCTTTGTAGTGCAGATTTGCATTGCCCGCTTGCTTGCTTGGCCAAAAAGGGCGTATGCGTTTTCTCCTGAATATACTCAGGAGAAAATGCATACGCCCTTTTTGGCCAAGTGCATCATTTTCGAAGTTGTGCCCCTCTTCCTGTGCTTTAAAAGCGATTCGAACGTATCTGTTGAAATCTGTTTCCTTCTATTCTGCCTCGCTTTCAATTCCGCCCCGTTGCCTTCCCTCAACAGATTTTTGTACGATAGTTGTCCTTTATTACTCTACCAGTTTGTGAATTGCTGTGCCCCTGAGCTCCATAATTTAACTCGTTTATTGTGAGCTGAACACAAGTCCAATATTTTGGTTCAGGACCTATACTGGTTTGCGGTGGGTGGCTTAGACTTTGGTTAATTCTTCTTCCTCCCGGGAAATAAGAGTGACATGTGCCCGTCCAAATGCCTAACAGCTACTCTCTCATTGGTTCTCCCTCTTCCCTTTCATCCTCTGCCAAATTGGCAACCTGTGCAAAACAGGAGGTTAAAGGTGCAGTCTCTCCAAGCTGGGAGATTGATAGTAAAGCAGTTGGAAAGTCAAACCTGAGCACCAGCAGAGGGACTATTCGTTGAGTTTTAGAGACCTTTCGTATTCACAGTGTGTCCAGTCTCTAGGTTTCCCGTACATTTTATAGCTGTAGTAATATACTCTTCAACCTGGAGAGTTGGGACCCATGGAATGGTTGCCATGCATTATTGCTTTATAGGGTCTGCATTTGCTCACCCAATCTCACCAATCCTCTCAGTCCCATGTGTCCAGCCTTATGCCACATCCAGCTGTCATTGTAGATAGGGTCATTCCAGGTTTCATCAGAGACCCTGAAGGAATTGTAAAGAATTTCCCTGTTTTGTTGTTTTGTTTTTGAAATTCCCTTTTATAGTGGGTTTGAGATGATTCTCGCTGCCATGTTTATGCCAGTCTAGACACACTTGATTCCCTTACGGAGACATATCAATACATAGGTTTTAAGATTCTAACTAATCCAATATATTCCTCTGTGGGAAATATGGGGTTTTGAATCCCTTTCACTGAGGAAGGTGTAAGTCTTGGCTATTCCATAGTTGGTTTTTGAATGGTACCTGTGCTTATATCAAACTCTGGTTTTATGCATCACCCCACCTCTCCTTCCCCCTTAAGCAGGCATAAGAGTGTTTTCTAAATGTGAGACTCTGTTCTCTTTCCTAACTCAGTTCATATGTAGCCATGTTTACAGGATGTTCATAAGTGATATCTTATGATAAGTTTCTTTTTCTGTGTGACTTATTTCAGTTAGAATCATCGTACCTGAATCCACTCATTTAGCTGCTACTGGTCTTATGACATTGATGTCATGGCTGAGGGATATTCCATCGTTTGTAAGTACCACCATTTTTTGAACCATTTTTATATTTCCTGGGATATTTAATGTGTACCCAAGTTGAGGTTCTTGTAAGCAGTGCAGCCCTAAATTTGAGGGTGGCTCTGTCTTATTGATTTTCAGTTTTCCCAAGGTATATTCCCTAGACTGGAAGTGCCCTTGGCTCTGTAGCTTTCTTGTTTACTTGTTTTAGGGAACACAATGCACTCCTCCAGTGAGGCAGTTGGCAATTTACATCCCGCCCATCAGCATAACAAGGCTCCCTGTTCTCCAGGGCCTGTCTAGCCTCTGGTTTTTACCCATTTTGTGGATGTCCCTTTTGACTGGTGGGAAGTGATACTTCTTTTTAGTGCAGATTTGCATTGCCCGCTTGCTTGCTTGGCCAGAAATGCCGTATGCGTTTTCTCCTGAATATATTCAGGAGAAAACGCATACGCCATTTGTGGCCAGGTGCATCATTGTCGAAGTTCTGCCCATCTTCCTATGCTTTAAAGGCGATTCCAACGTGGCTCTTGAAATCTGTTTCCTGCTATTCTGCCTCGCTTTCAAGTCCGCCTGGTTGACTTCCCTCAACTGATTTTTAGACGATAGTTGCCCTTTATTACTCTGCCAGTTTGTTAATTGTTGTGTCCCTGAGCTCCATTTTTAACTCGTTTTTTGTGAGCTGAACGCAAGTCCAATATTTTGGTTCAGGACCTATACTGGTTTTTGGTGGGTGGCTGAGACTTTGGTTAATTCTTCTTCCTCCCGGGAAATAAGAAAGACATGTGCCCGTCCAAATGTCTAACAGCTACTCTCTCATTGGTTCTCCCTCTTGCCTTTCATCCTTTGCTAAATTGGCAACATGTGTACACCAGGAGGTTAAAGGTGCTGTCTCTACAAGTTGGGAGATTGATAGTAAAGCAGTTGGAACGTCAAACTGGAGCACAAGGAGAGGGATTATTCCTTGAGTTTTAGAGACCTTTCATATTCACAGTGTGTCCATTCTCCAGGTTTCCTGTACATGTTATAGCTGTAGTAATATTCCCTTCAACCTGGAGAGTTGTGACCAATGGAATGGCTGCCATGCATTATTGCATTAAAGGGTCTGCATTTGCTCACCCAATCTCACAAATCCTCTCAGTCCCATGTGTTCAGCCTTATGCCACATCCAGCTGTCATTATAGATAGGGTCATTCCAGGTTTCATCAGAGACCCTGAAGGAATTGTATAGAATTCCCCTGGTTTTTGTTTTATTTTTGAAATTCCTTTTTATAGTGGGTTTGAGCTGATTCTCACTGCCATGTTTATGCCAGTCTAGACACACTTGATTCCCTGACGGAGACATATCAATACATAGGTTTTAAGATTCTTACTAGTCAGATATATTCCTCTGCAGAAAATATACGTTTTTGAGTCCCTTTCCCCGAGGAAGTTGTAGGTCTTGTCTATTCCATAGTTGGTTTTTGGAACGGTACCTGTGCTTATATCAAACTCTGGTTTTATGCATCACCCCACCTCTCCTTCCCCCTTAAGCAGGCATAAGAGAGTTTTCTAAATGTGAGACACTGTTCTCTTTCCTCACTCACTTCATGTGTAGCCATGTTTACAGGATCTTCTTAAGTGATATCGTATGATAAGATTCTTTTTCTGTGTGACTTATTTCACTTAGAATCATCATACCTGAATCCACTCATTTTGCTGCTACTGGTCTTATGACATTGATTTCATGGCTGAGGGATATTCCATCGTACGTAAATACCACAATTTTTTGAACAATTTTTAACTTTCCTGGGATATTTAAAGTGTACCCAAGTTGAGGTTCTTGTAAGCAGTGCATCCCTAAATTTTGGGGTGGCTCTGTCTTATTGATCTTCAGTTTTCCCAAGGTATATTCCCTAGACTGGAAGTGCCCTTCACTATGTAGCTCTGTTGTTTACTTGTTTTAGGGAACACAGTGCACTCCTCCAGAGAGGCAGTTGCCAACTTACATCCCGCCCATCAGCATAACAAGGCTCCCTGTTCTGCAGGCCCTCTCTTGCCTTTGTGGTTTTTACACATTTTGCCGATGTCCCTTTTGACCGGTGGGAAGGGATACTTCTTTGTAGTGCAGATTTGCATTGCCCGCCTGCTTGCTTGGCCAAAAAGTGTGTATGCGTTTTCTCCAGAATATATTCAGGAGAAAACGAATAAACCATTTTTGGCCAAGTCCATCATTGTCGAAATTGTGCCCCTCTTCCTGTGCTTTACAGGTGATTCCAACGTACCTCTTGAAATCTGTTTCCTGCAATTCTGCCTCGGTTTCAAGTCCGCCTCGTTGCCTTCCTTCAAAATATTTTTGGACGATAGTTGTCCTTTATTACTCTGCCAGTTTGTGAATTGCTGTGCCCCTGAGCTCCATTTATCAAATCGTTGTTTGTGAGCTGACCGCAAGTCCAAAATTTCGGTTCAGGACCTATACTGGTTCCCGGCAGGGGGATGAGTCCTTGGTTACTTATTCTTCCTGCCGGGCAATTAGAGTGACAAATGCCCGTCCAAATGTCTAACAGCTACTCTCTCATTGGTTCTCCCTGTTCCCTTTCATCCTCTGCCAAATTGGCAACCTGTGTTATCCAGGAGGTTAAAGGGGCTGTCTCTCCAAGTTGAGAGATGGATAGTAAAGCAGTTGGAAAGTCAAACTGGAGCACCAGGAGAGGGACAATTAGTTGAGTTTTAGAAACCTTTCGTATACACAGTGTGTCCATTCTCTAGGTTTCACGTACATGTTATAGCTGTAGTAATATTCCCTTCCACCTGGAGAGTTTGGAACCATGGAATGGAGGCCATGCATTATTGCTTTAAACTGTCTGTGTTTGCTCACCCAGTCTCACCAATCCTCTCAGTCCCAAATGTCCAGCATTATGCCAAATCAAGCTGTAGTTGTAGATAGGTTCATTTCAGGTTTCATCAGAGACCCTGAAGGAATTGTAAAGAATTTCCCTGTTTTGTTGTTTTGTTATTGAAATTCCTTTTTATAGTGAGTTTGAGCTGATTCCCACTGCATTTTTATGCCAGTCTAGACACACTTGATCCCTTACGGAGACATATCAATATATAGGTTTGAAGATTCTTACTAGTCAGATATATTCCTCTGAGGGAAGTATGGGGTGTTGATTCCTTTTCAGTGAGGAAGGTGTAGATCTTTTCTATTCTGTATTTGGTTTCTGGAATGGAGCCTTTACTAATATCAAACTCTGGTTTTATGCAACACCCCACCTCTCCTTACCCCTTAAGCAGGTGTAAGAGTGTTTTCTAAATGTGAGACTCTCTTCTCTTTACTAACTCAGTTCATGTGTAGCCATGTTTACATGACC
The DNA here is from genome assembly GCF_964341445.2 of Mesoplodon mirus. NCBI lineage: Eukaryota > Metazoa > Chordata > Mammalia > Artiodactyla > Ziphiidae > Mesoplodon > Mesoplodon mirus. Next base: position 720,680 of record NW_028295619.1, on the reverse strand, counting down.
TTCATAAGTGATATCTTATGCTAAGTTTATTTTACTCTGTGACTAATTTAACTTAGAATCCTCGTAACTGAATCCACTAAATTTGCTGCTCCTGGCCTGATGACATTGATTTCATGGCAGAGAAATATTCCATCATATGTAATTACCACAATCTCTTGAAAAAATTTTGTCTTTCCTGGGATATTTAAGGTGTAGCCTAGTTGAGGTTCTTGTAAGCAGTGCAGCCCTAAATTTTGGGGTGGCTCTGTCTTACTGATTTTCAGTTTTCCCAAGGTATATACCCTAGACTGGAAGTGCCCTTGTCTCTGTAGCTCTGTTGTTTACTTGTTTTAGGGAACAAAATGCACTCCTCCAGAGAGGCAGTTGGCAATTTACATCCCGCCCATCAGCATAACAAGGCTCCCTGTTCTCCAGGCCCTGTCTTGCCTTTCTGCTTTTTACCCATTTTGTGGATATCCCTTTTGACCTGTGGGAAGTGATACTTCTTTGTAGTGCAGATTTGCATTGCCCGCTTGCTTGCTTGGCCAAAAAGGGCGTATGCGTTTTCTCCTGAATATACTCAGCAGAAAATGCATACGCCCTTTTTGGCCAAGTGCATCATTTTCGAAGTTGTGCCCCTCTTCCTGTGCTTTAAAAGCGATCCCAACGTATCTGTTGAAATCTGTTTCCTTCTATTCTGCCTCGCTTTCAATTCCGCCTCGTTGCCTTCCCTCAACAGATTTTTGTACGATAGTTGTCCTTTATTACTCTACCAGTTTGTGAATTGCTGTGCCCCTGAGCTCCATAATTTAACTCGTTTATTGTGAGCTGAACGCAAGTCCAATATTTTGGTTCAGGACCTATACTGGTTTGCGGTGGGTGGCTTAGACTTTGGTTAATTCTTCTTCCTCCCGGGAAATAAGAGTGACATGTGCCCGTCCAAATGCCTAACAGCTACTCTCTCATTGGTTCTCCCTCTTCCCTTTCATCCTCTGCCAAATTGGCAACCTGTGCAAAACAGGAGGTTAAAGGTGCAGTCTCTCCAAGCTGGGAGATTGATAGTAAAGCAGTTGGAAAGTCAAACCTGAGCACCAGCAGAGGGACTATTCGTTGAGTTTTAGAGACCTTTCGTATTCACAGTGTGTCCAGTCTCTAGGTTTCCCGTACATTTTATAGCTGTAGTAATATACTCTTCAACCTGGAGAGTTGGAACCCATGGAATGGTTGCCATGCATTATTGCTTTATAGGGTCTGCATTTGCTCACCCAATCTCACCAATCCTCTCAGTCCCATGTGTCCAGCCTTATGCCACATCCAGCTGTCATTGTAGATAGGGTCATTCCAGGTTTCATCAGAGACCCTGAAGGAATTGTAAAGAATTTCCCTGTTTTGTTGTTTTGTTTTTGAAATTCCCTTTTATAGTGGGTTTGAGATGATTCTCACTGCCCTGTTTATGCCAGTCTAGACACACCTGATTCCCTTACGGAGACATATCAATACATAGGTTTTAAGATTCTAACTAATCCAATATATTCCTCTGTGGGAAATGTGGGGTTTTGAATCCCTTTCACTGAGGAAGGTGTAAGTCTTGGCTATTCCATAGTTGGTTTTTGAATGGTACCTGTGCTTATATCAAACTCTGGTTTTATGCATCACCCCACCTCTCCTTCCCCCTTAAGCAGGCATAAGAGTGTTTTCTAAATGTGAGACTCTGTTCTCTTTCCTAACTCAGTTCATATGTAGCCATGTTTACAGGATGTTCATAAGTGATATCTTATGATAAGTTTCTTTTTCTGTGTGACTTATTTCAGTTAGAATCATCGTACCTGAATCCACTCATTTAGCTGCTACTGGTCTTATGACATTGATGTCATGGCTGAGGGATATTCCATCGTTTGTAAGTACCACAATTTTTTGAACCATTTTTATATTTCCTGGGATATTTAATGTGTACCCAAGTTGAGGTTCTTGTAAGCAGTGCATCCCTAAATTTGAGGGTGGCAGTGTCTTATTGATTTTCAGTTTTCCCAAGGTATATTCCCTAGACTGGAAGTGCCCTTGGCTCTGTAGCTTTCTTGTTTACTTGTTTTAGGGAACACAATGCACTCCTCCAGTGAGGCAGTTGGCAATTTACATCCCGCCCATCAGCATAACAAGGCTCCCTGTTCTCCAGGGCCTGTCTAGCCTCTGGTTTTTACCCATTTTGTGGATGTCCCTTTTGACTGGTGGGAAGTGATACTTCTTTTTAGTGCAGATTTGCATTGCCCGCTTGCTTGCTTGGCCAGAAATGCCGTATGCGTTTTCTCCTGAATATATTCAGGAGAAAACGCATACGCCATTTGTGGCCAGGTGCATCATTGTCGAAGTTCTGCCCATCTTCCTATGCGTTAAAGGCGATTCCAACGTGGCTCTTGAAATCTGTTTCCTGCTATTCTGCCTCGCTTTCAAGTCCGCCTGGTTGACTTCCCTCAACTGATTTTTGGACGATAGTTGCCCTTTATTACTCTGCCAGTTTGTTAATTGTTGTGTCCCTGAGCTCCATTTTTAACTCGTTTTTTGTGAGCTGAACGCAAGTCCAATATTTTGGTTCAGGACCTATACTGGTTTTTGGTGGGTGGCTGAGACTTTGGTTAATTCTTCTTCCTCCCGGGAAATAAGAAAGACATGTGCCCGTCCAAATGTCTAACAGCTACTCTCTCATTGGTTCTCCCTCTTGCCTTTCATCCTTTGCTAAATTGGCAACATGTGTACACCAGGAGGTTAAAGGTGCTGTCTCTACAAGTTGGGAGATTGATAGTAAAGCAGTTGGAACGTCAAACAGGAGCACAAGGAGAGGGATTATTCCTTGAGTTTTAGAGACCTTTCATATTCACAGTGTGTCCATTCTCTAGGTTTCCTGTACATGTTATAGCTGTAGTAATATTCCCTTCAACCTGGAGAGTTGTGACCAATGGAATGGCTGCCATGCATTATTGCATTAAAGGGTCTGCATTTGCTCACCCAATCTCACAAATCCTCTCAGTCCCATGTGTTCAGCCTTATGCCACATCCAGCTGTCATTATAGATAGGGTCATTCCAGGTTTCATCAGAGACCCTGAAGGAATTGTATAGAATTCCCCTGGTTTTTGTTTTATTTTTGAAATTCCTTTTTATAGTGGGTTTGAGCTGATTCTCACTGCCATGTTTATGCCAGTCTAGACACACTTGATTCCCTGACGGAGACATATCAATACATAGGTTTTAAGATTCTTACTAGTCAGATATATTCCTCTGCAGAAAATATACGTTTTTGAGTCCCTTTCCCCGAGGAAGTTGTAGGTCTTGTCTATTCCATAGTTGGTTTTTGGAACGGTACCTGTGCTTATATCAAACTCTGGTTTTATGCATCACCCCACCTCTCCTTCCCCCTTAAGCAGGCATAAGAGAGTTTTCTAAATGTGAGACACTGTTCTCTTTCCTCACTCACTTCATGTGTAGCCATGTTTACAGGATCTTCTTAAGTGATATCGTATGATAAGATTCTTTTTCTGTGTGACTTATTTCACTTAGAATCATCATACCTGAATCCACTCATTTTGCTGCTACTGGTCTTATGACATTGATTTCATGGCTGAGGGATATTCCATCGTACGTAAATACCACAATTTTTTGAACAATTTTTAACTTTCCTGGGATATTTAAAGTGTACCCAAGTTGAGGTTCTTGTAAGCAGTGCATCCCTAAATTTTGGGGTGGCTCTGTCTTATTGATCTTCAGTTTTCCCAAGGTATATTCCCTAGACTGGAAGTGCCCTTCACTATGTAGCTCTGTTGTTTACTTGTTTTAGGGAACACAGTGCACTCCTCCAGAGAGGCAGTTGCCAACTTACATCCCGCCCATCAGCATAACAAGGCTCCCTGTTCTGCAGGCCCTCTCTTGCCTTTGTGGTTTTTACACATTTTGCCGATGTCCCTTTTGACCGGTGGGAAGGGATACTTCTTTGTAGTGCAGATTTGCATTGCCCGCCTGCTTGCTTGGCCAAAAAGTGTGTATGCGTTTTCTCCAGAATATATTCAGGAGAAAACGAATAAACCATTTTTGGCCAAGTCCATCATTGTCGAAATTGTGCCCCTCTTCCTGTGCTTTACAGGTGATTCCAACGTACCTCTTGAAATCTGTTTCCTGCAATTCTGCCTCGGTTTCAAGTCCGCCTCGTTGCCTTCCTTCAAAATATTTTTGGACGATAGTTGTCCTTTATTACTCTGCCAGTTTGTGAATTGCTGTGCCCCTGAGCTCCATTTATCAAATCGTTGTTTGTGAGCTGACCGCAAGTCCAAAATTTCGGTTCAGGACCTATACTGGTTCCCGGCAGGGGGATGAGTCCTTGGTTACTTATTCTTCCTGCCGGGCAATTAGAGTGACAAATGCCCGTCCAAATGTCTAACAGCTACTCTCTCATTGGTTCTCCCTGTTCCCTTTCATCCTCTGCCAAATTGGCAACCTGTGTTATCCAGGAGGTTAAAGGGGCTGTCTCTCCAAGTTGAGAGATGGATAGTAAAGCAGTTGGAAAGTCAAACTGGAGCACCAGGAGAGGGACAATTAGTTGAGTTTTAGAAACCTTTCGTATACACAGTGTGTCCATTCTCTAGGTTTCACGTACATGTTATAGCTGTAGTAATATTCCCTTCCACCTGGAGAGTTTGGAACCATGGAATGGAGGCCATGCATTATTGCTTTAAACTGTCTGTGTTTGCTCACCCAGTCTCACCAATCCTCTCAGTCCCAAATGTCCAGCATTATGCCAAATCAAGCTGTAGTTGTAGATAGGTTCATTTCAGGTTTCATCAGAGACCCTGAAGGAATTGTAAAGAATTTCCCTGTTTTGTTGTTTTGTTATTGAAATTCCTTTTTATAGTGAGTTTGAGCTGATTCCCACTGCATTTTTATGCCAGTCTAGACACACTTGATCCCTTACGGAGACATATCAATATATAGGTTTGAAGATTCTTACTAGTCAGATATATTCCTCTGAGGGAAGTATGGGGTGTTGATTCCTTTTCAGTGAGGAAGGTGTAGATCTTTTCTATTCTGTATTTGGTTTCTGGAATGGAGCCTTTACTAATATCAAACTCTGGTTTTATGCAACACCCCACCTCTCCTTACCCCTTAAGCAGGTGTAAGAGTGTTTTCTAAATGTGAGACTCTCTTCTCTTTACTAACTCAGTTCATGTGTAGCCATGTTTACATGACCTTCATAAGTGATATCTTATGCTAAGTTTATTTTACTCTGTGACTAATTTAACTTAGAATCCTCGTAACTGAATCCACTAAATTTGCTGCTCCTGGCCTGATGACATTGATTTCATGGCAGAGAAATATTCCATCATATGTAATTACCACAATCTCTTGAAAAAATTTTGTCTTTCCTGGGATATTTAAGGTGTAGCCTAGTTGAGGTTCTTGTAAGCAGTGCAGCCCTAAATTTTGGGGTGGCTCTGTCTTACTGATTTTCAGTTTTCCCAAGGTATATACCCTAGACTGGAAGTGCCCTTGTCTCTGTAGCTCTGTTGTTTACTTGTTTTAGGGAACAAAATGCACTCCTCCAGAGAGGCAGTTGGCAATTTACATCCCGCCCATCAGCATAACAAGGCTCCCTGTTCTCCAGGCCCTGTCTTGCCTTTCTGCTTTTTACCAATTTTGTGGATATCCGTTTTGACCTGTGGGAAGTGATACTTCTTTGTAGTGCAGATTTGCATTGCCCGCTTGCTTGCTTGGCCAAAAAGGGCGTATGCGTTTTCTCCTGAATATACTCAGGAGAAAATGCATACGCCCTTTTTGGCCAAGTGCATCATTTTCGAAGTTGTGCCCCTCTTCCTGTGCTTTAAAAGCGATCCCAACGTATCTGTTGAAATCTGTTTCCTTCTATTCTGCCTCGCTTTCAATTCCGCCTCGTTGCCTTCCCTCAACAGATTTTTGTACGATAGTTGTCCTTTATTACTCTACCAGTTTGTGAATTGCTGTGCCCCTGAGCTCCATAATTTAACTCGTTTATTGTGAGCTGAACGCAAGTCCAATATTTTGGTTCAGGACCTATACTGGTTTGCGGTGGGTGGCTTAGACTTTGGTTAATTCTTCTTCCTCCCGGGAAATAAGAGTGACATGTGCCCGTCCAAATGCCTAACAGCTACTCTCTCATTGGTTCTCCCTCTTCCCTTTCATCCTCTGCCAAATTGGCAACCTGTGCAAAACAGGAGGTTAAAGGTTCAGTCTCTCCAAGCTGGGAGATTGATAGTAAAGCAGTTGGAAAGTCAAACCTGAGCACCAGCAGAGGGACTATTCGTTGAGTTTTAGAGACCTTTCGTATTCACAGTGTGTCCAGTCTCTAGGTTTCCCGTACATTTTATAGCTGTAGTAATATACTCTTCAACCTGGAGAGTTGGAACCCATGGAATGGTTGCCATGCATTATTGCTTTATAGGGTCTGCATTTGCTCACCCAATCTCACCAATCCTCTCAGTCCCATGTGTCCAGCCTTATGCCACATCCAGCTGTCATTGTAGATAGGGTCATTCCAGGTTTCATCAGAGACCCTGAAGGAATTGTAAAGAATTTCCCTGTTTTGTTGTTTTGTTTTTGAAATTCCCTTTTATAGTGGGTTTGAGATGATTCTCACTGCCCTGTTTATGCCAGTCTAGACACACCTGATTCCCTTACGGAGACATATCAATACATAGGTTTTAAGATTCTAACTAATCCAATATATTCCTCTGTGGGAAATATGGGGTTTTGAATCCCTTTCACTGAGGAAGGTGTAAGTCTTGGCTATTCCATAGTTGGTTTTTGAATGGTACCTGTGCTTATATCAAACTCTGGTTTTATGCATCACCCCACCTCTCCTTCCCCCTTAAGCAGGCATAAGAGTGTTTTCTAAATGTGAGACTCTGTTCTCTTTCCTAACTCAGTTCATATGTAGCCATGTTTACAGGATGTTCATAAGTGATATCTTATGATAAGTTTCTTTTTCTGTGTGACTTATTTCAGTTAGAATCATCGTACCTGAATCCACTCATTTAGCTGCTACTGGTCTTATGACATTGATGTCATGGCTGAGGGATATTCCATCGTTTGTAAGTACCACAATTTTTTGAACCATTTTTATATTTCCTGGGATATTTAATGTGTACCCAAGTTGAGGTTCTTGTAAGCAGTGCATCCCTAAATTTGAGGGTGGCAGTGTCTTATTGATTTTCAGTTTTCCCAAGGTATATTCCCTAGACTGGAAGTGCCCTTGGCTCTGTAGCTTTCTTGTTTACTTGTTTTAGGGAACACAATGCACTCCTCCAGTGAGGCAGTTGGCAATTTACATCCCGCCCATCAGCATAACAAGGCTCCCTGTTCTCCAGGGCCTGTCTAGCCTCTGGTTTTTACCCATTTTGTGGATGTCCCTTTTGACTGGTGGGAAGTGATACTTCTTTTTAGTGCAGATTTGCATTGCCCGCTTGCTTGCTTGGCCAGAAATGCCGTATGCGTTTTCTCCTGAATATATTCAGGAGAAAACGCATACGCCATTTGTGGCCAGGTGCATCATTGTCGAAGTTCTGCCCATCTTCCTATGCGTTAAAGGCGATTCCAACGTGGCTCTTGAAATCTGTTTCCTGCTATTCTGCCTCGCTTTCAAGTCCGCCTGGTTGACTTCCCTCAACTGATTTTTGGACGATAGTTGCCCTTTATTACTCTGCCAGTTTGTTAATTGTTGTGTCCCTGAGCTCCATTTTTAACTCGTTTTTTGTGAGCTGAACGCAAGTCCAATATTTTGGTTCAGGACCTATACTGGTTTTTGGTGGGTGGCTGAGACTTTGGTTAATTCTTCTTCCTCCCGGGAAATAAGAAAGACATGTGCCCGTCCAAATGTCTAACAGCTACTCTCTCATTGGTTCTCCCTCTTGCCTTTCATCCTTTGCTAAATTGGCAACATGTGTACACCAGGAGGTTAAAGGTGCTGTCTCTACAAGTTGGGAGATTGATAGTAAAGCAGTTGGAACGTCAAACAGGAGCACAAGGAGAGGGATTATTCCTTGAGTTTTAGAGACCTTTCATATTCACAGTGTGTCCATTCTCTAGGTTTCCTGTACATGTTATAGCTGTAGTAATATTCCCTTCAACCTGGAGAGTTGTGACCAATGGAATGGCTGCCATGCATTATTGCATTAAAGGGTCTGCATTTGCTCACCCAATCTCACAAATCCTCTCAGTCCCATGTGTTCAGCCTTATGCCACATCCAGCTGTCATTATAGATAGGGTCATTCCAGGTTTCATCAGAGACCCTGAAGGAATTGTATAGAATTCCCCTGGTTTTTGTTTTATTTTTGAAATTCCTTTTTATAGTGGGTTTGAGCTGATTCTCACTGCCATGTTTATGCCAGTCTAGACACACTTGATTCCCTGACGGAGACATATCAATACATAGGTTTTAAGATTCTTACTAGTCAGATATATTCCTCTGCAGAAAATATACGTTTTTGAGTCCCTTTCCCCGAGGAAGTTGTAGGTCTTGTCTATTCCATAGTTGGTTTTTGGAACGGTAGCTGTGCTTATATCAAACTCTGGTTTTATGCATCACCCCACCTCTCCTTCCCCCTTAAGCAGGCATAAGAGAGTTTTCTAAATGTGAGACACTGTTCTCTTTCCTCACTCACTTCATGTGTAGCCATGTTTACAGGATCTTCTTAAGTGATATCGTATGATAAGATTCTTTTTCTGTGTGACTTATTTCACTTAGAATCATCATACCTGAATCCACTCATTTTGCTGCTACTGGTCTTATGACATTGATTTCATGGCTGAGGGATATTCCATCGTACGTAAATACCACAATTTTTTGAACAATTTTTAACTTTCCTGGGATATTTAAAGTGTACCCAAGTTGAGGTTCTTGTAAGCAGTGCATCCCTAAATTTTGGGGCGGCTCTGTCTTATTGATTTTCAGTTTTCCCAAGGTATATTCCCTAGACTGGAAGTGCCCTTCACTATGTAGCTCTGTTGTTTACTTGTTTTAGGGAACACAGTGCACTCCTCCAGAGAGGCAGTTGCCAACTTACATCCCGCCCATCAGCATAACAAGGCTCCCTGTTCTGCAGGCCCTCTCTTGCCTTTGTGGTTTTTACACATTTTGCCGATGTCCCTTTTGACCGGTGGGAAGGGATACTTCTTTGTAGTGCAGATTTGCATTGCCCGCCTGCTTGCTTGGCCAAAAAGTGTGTATGCGTTTTCTCCAGAATATATTCAGGAGAAAACGAATAAACCATTTTTGGCCAAGTCCATCATTGTCGAAATTGTGCCCCTCTTCCTGTGCTTTACAGGTGATTCCAACGTACCTCTTGAAATCTGTTTCCTGCAATTCTGCCTCGGTTTCAAGTCCGCCTCGTTGCCTTCCTTCAAAATATTTTTGGACGATAGTTGTCCTTTATTACTCTGCCAGTTTGTGAATTGCTGTGCCCCTGAGCTCCATTTATCAAATCGTTGTTTGTGAGCTGACCGCAAGTCCAAAATTTCGGTTCAGGACCTATACTGGTTCCCGGCAGGGGGATGAGTCCTTGGTTAATTATTCTTCCTGCCGGGCAATTAGAGTGACAAATGCCCGTCCAAATGTCTAACAGCTACTCTCTCATTGGTTCTCCCTGTTCCCTTTCATCCTCTGCCAAATTGGCAACCTGTGTTATCCAGGAGGTTAAAGGGGCTGTCTCTCCAAGTTGAGAGATGGATAGTAAAGCAGTTGGAAAGTCAAAGTGGAGCAGCAGGAGAGGGACAATTAGTTGAGTTTTAGAAACCTTTCGTATACACAGTGTGTCCATTCTCTAGGTTTCACGTACATGTTATAGCTGTAGTAATATTCCCTTCCACCTGGAGAGTTTGGAACCATGGAATGGAGGCCATGCATTATTGCTTTAAACTGTCTGTGTTTGCTCACCCAGTCTCACCAATCCTCTCAGTCCCAAATGTCCAGCATTATGCCAAATCAAGCTGTAGTTGTAGATAGGTTCATTTCAGGTTTCATCAGAGACCCTGAAGGAATTGTAAAGAATTTCCCTGTTTTGTTGTTTTGTTATTGAAATTCCTTTTTATAGTGAGTTTGAGCTGATTCCCACTGCATTTTTATGCCAGTCTAGACACACTTGATCCCTTACGGAGACATATCAATATATAGGTTTGAAGATTCTTACTAGTCAGATATATTCCTCTGAGGGAAGTATGGGGTGTTGATTCCTTTTCAGTGAGGAAGGTGTAGATCTTTTCTATTCTGTATTTGGTTTCTGGAATGGAGCCTTTACTAATATCAAACTCTGGTTTTATGCAACACCCCACCTCTCCTTACCCCTTAAGCAGGTGTAAGAGTGTTTTCTAAATGTGAGACTCTCTTCTCTTTACTAACTCAGTTCATGTGTAGCCATGTTTACATGACCTTCATAAGTGATATCTTATGCTAAGTTTATTTTACTCTGTGACTAATTTAACTTAGAATCCTCATAACTGAATCCACTAAATTTGCTGCTACTGGCCTGATGACATTGATTTCATGGCAGAGAAATATTCCATCGTATGTAATTACCACAATCTCTTGAAAAAATTTTGTCTTTCCTGGGATATTTAAGGTGTAGCCTAGTTGAGGTTCTTGTAAGCAGTGCAGCCCTAAATTTTGGGGTGGCTCTGTCTTACTGATTTTCAGTTTTCCCAAGGTATATACCCTAGACTGGAAGTGCCCTTGTCTCTGTAGCTCTGTTGTTTACTTGTTTTAGGGAACAAAATGCACTCCTCCAGAGAGGCAGTTGGCAATTTACATCCCGCCCATCAGCATAACAAGGCTCCCTGTTCTCCAGGCCCTGTCTTGCCTTTCTGCTTTTTACCCATTTTGTGGATATCCCTTTTGACCTGTGGGAAGTGATACTTCTTTGTAGTGCAGATTTGCATTGCCCGCTTGCTTGCTTGGCCAAAAAGGGCGTATGCGTTTTCTCCTGAATATACTCAGCAGAAAATGCATACGCCCTTTTTGGCCAAGTGCATCATTTTCGAAGTTGTGCCCCTCTTCCTGTGCTTTAAAAGCGATCCCAACGTATCTGTTGAAATCTGTTTCCTTCTATTCTGCCTCGCTTTCAATTCCGCCTCGTTGCCTTCCCTCAACAGATTTTTGTACGATAGTTGTCCTTTATTACTCTACCAGTTTGTGAATTGCTGTGCCCCTGAGCTCCATAATTTAACTCGTTTATTGTGAGCTGAACGCAAGTCCAATATTTTGGTTCAGGACCTATACTGGTTTGCGGTGGGTGGCTTAGACTTTGGTTAATTCTTCTTCCTCCCGGGAAATAAGAGTGACATGTGCCCGTCCAAATGCCTAACAGCTACTCTCTCATTGGTTCTCCCTCTTCCCTTTCATCCTCTGCCAAATTGGCAACCTGTGCAAAACAGGAGGTTAAAGGTGCAGTCTCTCCAAGCTGGGAGATTGATAGTAAAGCAGTTGGAAAGTCAAACCTGAGCACCAGCAGAGGGACTATTCGTTGAGTTTTAGAGACCTTTCGTATTCACAGTGTGTCCAGTCTCTAGGTTTCCCGTACATTTTATAGCTGTAGTAATATACTCTTCAACCTGGAGAGTTGGGACCCATGGAATGGTTGCCATGCATTATTGCTTTATAGGGTCTGCATTTGCTCACCCAATCTCACCAATCCTCTCAGTCCCATGTGTCCAGCCTTATGCCACATCCAGCTGTCATTGTAGATAGGGTCATTCCAGGTTTCATCAGAGACCCTGAAGGAATTGTAAAGAATTTCCCTGTTTTGTTGTTTTGTTTTTGAAATTCCCTTTTATAGTGGGTTTGAGATGATTCTCACTGCCCTGTTTATGCCAGTCTAGACACACTTGATTCCCTTACGGAGACATATCAATACATAGGTTTTAAGATTCTAACTAATCCAATATATTCCTCTGTGGGAAATATGGGGTTTTGAATCCCTTTCACTGAGGAAGGTGTAAGTCTTGGCTATTCCATAGTTGGTTTTTGAATGGTACCTGTGCTTATATCAAACTCTGGTTTTATGCATCACCCCACCTCTCCTTCCCCCTTAAGCAGGCATAAGAGTGTTTTCTAAATGTGAGACTCTGTTCTCTTTCCTAACTCAGTTCATATGTAGCCATGTTTACAGGATGTTCATAAGTGATATCTTATGATAAGTTTCTTTTTCTGTGTGACTTATTTCAGTTAGAATCATCGTACCTGAATCCACTCATTTAGCTGCTACTGGTCTTATGACATTGATGTCATGGCTGAGGGATATTCCATCGTTTGTAAGTACCACAATTTTTTGAACCATTTTTATATTTCCTGGGATATTTAATGTGTACCCAAGTTGAGGTTCTTGTAAGCAGTGCATCCCTAAATTTGAGGGTGGCAGTGTCTTATTGATTTTCAGTTTTCCCAAGGTATATTCCCTAGACTGGAAGTGCCCTTGGCTCTGTAGCTTTCTTGTTTACTTGTTTTAGGGAACACAATGCACTCCTCCAGTGAGGCAGTTGGCAATTTACATCCCGCCCATCAGCATAACAAGGCTCCCTGTTCTCCAGGGCCTGTCTAGCCTCTGGTTTTTACCCATTTTGTGGATGTCCCTTTTGACTGGTGGGAAGTGATACTTCTTTTTAGTGCAGATTTGCATTGCCCGCTTGCTTGCTTGGCCAGAAATGCCGTATGCGTTTTCTCCTGAATATATTCAGGAGAAAACGCATACGCCATTTGTGGCCAGGTGCATCATTGTCGAAGTTCTGCCCATCTTCCTATGCGTTAAAGGCGATTCCAACGTGGCTCTTGAAATCTGTTTCCTGCTATTCTGCCTCGCTTTCAAGTCCGCCTGGTTGACTTCCCTCAACTGATTTTTGGACGATAGTTGCCCTTTATTACTCTGCCAGTTTGTTAATTGTTGTGTCCCTGAGCTCCATTTTTAACTCGTTTTTTGTGAGCTGAACGCAAGTCCAATATTTTGGTTCAGGACCTATACTGGTTTTTGGTGGGTGGCTGAGACTTTGGTTAATTCTTCTTCCTCCCGGGAAATAAGAAAGACATGTGCCCGTCCAAATGTCTAACAGCTACTCTCTCATTGGTTCTCCCTCTTGCCTTTCATCCTTTGCTAAATTGGCAACATGTGTACACCAGGAGGTTAAAGGTGCTGTCTCTACAAGTTGGGAGATTGATAGTAAAGCAGTTGGAACGTCAAACTGGAGCACAAGGAGAGGGATTATTCCTTGAGTTTTAGAGACCTTTCATATTCACAGTGTGTCCATTCTCCAGGTTTCCTGTACATGTTATAGCTGTAGTAATATTCCCTTCAACCTGGAGAGTTGTGACCAATGGAATGGCTGCCATGCATTATTGCATTAAAGGGTCTGCATTTGCTCACCCAATCTCACAAATCCTCTCAGTCCCATGTGTTCAGCCTTATGCCACATCCAGCTGTCATTATAGATAGGGTCATTCCAGGTTTCATCAGAGACCCTGAAGGAATTGTATAGAATTCCCCTGGTTTTTGTTTTATTTTTGAAATTCCTTTTTATAGTGGGTTTGAGCTGATTCTCACTGCCATGTTTATGCCAGTCTAGACACACTTGATTCCCTGACGGAGACATATCAATACATAGGTTTTAAGATTCTTGCTAGTCAGATATATTCCTCTGCAGAAAATATACGTTTTTGAGTCCCTTTCCCCGAGGAAGTTGTAGGTCTTGTCTATTCCATAGTTGGTTTTTGGAACGGTACCTGTGCTTATATCAAACTCTGGTTTTATGCATCACCCCACCTCTCCTTCCCCCTTAAGCAGGCATAAGAGAGTTTTCTAAATGTGAGACACTGTTCTCTTTCCTCACTCACTTCATGTGTAGCCATGTTTACAGGATCTTCTTAAGTGATATCGTATGATAAGATTCTTTTTCTGTGTGACTTATTTCACTTAGAATCATCATACCTGAATCCACTCATTTTGCTGCTACTGGTCTTATGACATTGATTTCATGGCTGAGGGATATTCCATCGTACGTAAATACCACAATTTTTTGAACAATTTTTAACTTTCCTGGGATATTTAAAGTGTACCCAAGTTGAGGTTCTTGTAAGCAGTGCATCCCTAAATTTTGGGGCGGCTCTGTCTTATTGATCTTCAGTTTTCCCAAGGTATATTCCCTAGACTGGAAGTGCCCTTCACTATGTAGCTCTGTTGTTTACTTGTTTTAGGGAACACAGTGCACTCCTCCAGAGAGGCAGTTGCCAACTTACATCCCGCCCATCAGCATAACAAGGCTCCCTGTTCTGCAGGCCCTCTCTTGCCTTTGTGGTTTTTACACATTTTGCCGATGTCCCTTTTGACCGGTGGGAAGGGATACTTCTTTGTAGTGCAGATTTGCATTGCCCGCCTGCTTGCTTGGCCAAAAAGTGTGTATGCGTTTTCTCCAGAATATATTCAGGAGAAAACGAATAAACCATTTTTGGCCAAGTCCATCATTGTCGAAATTGTGCCCCTCTTCCTGTGCTTTACAGGTGATTCCAACGTACCTCTTGAAATCTGTTTCCTGCAATTCTGCCTCGGTTTCAAGTCCGCCTCGTTGCCTTCCTTCAAAATATTTTTGGACGATAGTTGTCCTTTATTACTCTGCCAGTTTGTGAATTGCTGTGCCCCTGAGCTCCATTTATCAAATCGTTGTTTGTGAGCTGACCGCAAGTCCAAAATTTCGGTTCAGGACCTATACTGGTTCCCGGCAGGGGGATGAGTCCTTGGTTACTTATTCTTCCTGCCGGGCAATTAGAGTGACAAATGCCCGTCCAAATGTCTAACAGCTACTCTCTCATTGGTTCTCCCTGTTCCCTTTCATCCTCTGCCAAATTGGCAACCTGTGTTATCCAGGAGGTTAAAGGGGCTGTCTCTCCAAGTTGAGAGATGGATAGTAAAGCAGTTGGAAAGTCAAACTGGAGCACCAGGAGAGGGACAATTAGTTGAGTTTTAGAAACCTTTCGTATACACAGTGTGTCCATTCTCTAGGTTTCACGTACATGTTATAGCTGTAGTAATATTCCCTTCCACCTGGAGAGTTTGGAACCATGGAATGGAGGCCATGCATTATTGCTTTAAACTGTCTGTGTTTGCTCACCCAGTCTCACCAATCCTCTCAGTCCCAAATGTCCAGCATTATGCCAAATCAAGCTGTAGTTGTAGATAGGTTCATTTCAGGTTTCATCAGAGACCCTGAAGGAATTGTAAAGAATTTCCCTGTTTTGTTGTTTTGTTATTGAAATTCCTTTTTATAGTGAGTTTGAGCTGATTCCCACTGCATTTTTATGCCAGTCTAGACACACTTGATCCCTTACGCAGACATATCAATATATAGGTTTGAAGATTCTTACTAGTCAGATATATTCCTCTGAGGGAAGTATGGGGTGTTGATTCCTTTTCAGTGAGGAAGGTGTAGATCTTTTCTATTCTGTATTTGGTTTCTGGAATGGAGCCTTTACTAATATCAAACTCTGGTTTTATGCAACACCCCACCTCTCCTTACCCCTTAAGCAGGTGTAAGAGTGTTTTCTAAATGTGAGACTCTCTTCTCTTTACTAACTCAGTTCATGTGTAGCCATGTTTACATGACCTTCATAAGTGATATCTTATGCTAAGTTTATTTTACTCTGTGACTAATTTAACTTAGAATCCTCGTAACTGAATCCACTAAATTTGCTGCTACTGGCCTGATGACATTGATTTCATGGCAGAGAAATATTCCATCGTATGTAATTACCACAATCTCTTGAAAAAATTTTGTCTTTCCTGGGATATTTAAGGTGTAGCCTAGTTGAGGTTCTTGTAAGCAGTGCAGCCCTAAATTTTGGGGTGGCTCTGTCTTACTGATTTTCAGTTTTCCCAAGGTATATACCCTAGACTGGAAGTGCCCTTGTCTCTGTAGCTCTGTTGTTTACTTGTTTTAGGGAACAAAATGCACTCCTCCAGAGAGGCAGTTGGCAATTTACATCCCGCCCATCAGCATAACAAGGCTCCCTGTTCTCCAGGCCCTGTCTTGCCTTTCTGCTTTTTACCCATTTTGTGGATATCCCTTTTGACCTGTGGGAAGTGATACTTCTTTGTAGTGCAGATTTGCATTGCCCGCTTGCTTGCTTGGCCAAAAAGGGCGTATGCGTTTTCTCCTGAATATACTCAGGAGAAAATGCATACGCCCTTTTTGGCCAAGTGCATCATTTTCGAAGTTGTGCCCCTCTTCCTGTGCTTTAAAAGCGATTCCAACGTATCTGTTGAAATCTGTTTCCTTCTATTCTGCCTCGCTTTCAATTCCGCCTCGTTGCCTTCCCTCAACAGATTTTTGTACGATAGTTGTCCTTTATTACTCTACCAGTTTGTGAATTGCTGTGCCCCTGAGCTCCATAATTTAACTCGTTTATTGTGAGCTGAACGCAAGTCCAATATTTTGGTTCAGGACCTATACTGGTTTGCGGTGGGTGGCTTAGACTTCGGTTAATTCTTCTTCCTCCCGGGAAATAAGAGTGACATGTGCCCGTCCAAATGCCTAACAGCTACTCTCTCATTGGTTCTCCCTCTTCCCTTTCATCCTCTGCCAAATTGGCAACCTGTGCAAAACAGGAGGTTAAAGGTGCAGTCTCTCCAAGCTGGGAGATTGATAGTAAAGCAGTTGGAAAGTCAAACCTGAGCACCAGCAGAGGGACTATTCGTTGAGTTTTAGAGACCTTTCGTATTCACAGTGTGTCCAGTCTCTAGGTTTCCCGTACATTTTATAGCTGTAGTAATATACTCTTCAACCTGGAGAGTTGGGACCCATGGAATGGTTGCCATGCATTATTGCTTTATAGGGTCTGCATTTGCTCACCCAATCTCACCAATCCTCTCAGTCCCATGTGTCCAGCCTTATGCCACATCCAGCTGTCATTGTAGATAGGGTCATTCCAGGTTTCATCAGAGACCCTGAAGGAATTGTAAAGAATTTCCCTGTTTTGTTGTTTTGTTTTTGAAATTCCCTTTTATAGTGGGTTTGAGATGATTCTCGCTGCCATGTTTATGCCAGTCTAGACACACTTGATTCCCTTACGGAGACATATCAATACATAGGTTTTAAGATTCTAACTAATCCAATATATTCCTCTGTGGGAAATATGGGGTTTTGAATCCCTTTCACTGAGGAAGGTGTAAGTCTTGGCTATTCCATAGTTGGTTTTTGAATGGTACCTGTGCTTATATCAAACTCTGGTTTTATGCATCACCCCACCTCTCCTTCCCCCTTAAGCAGGCATAAGAGTGTTTTCTAAATGTGAGACTCTGTTCTCTTTCCTAACTCAGTTCATATGTAGCCATGTTTACAGGATGTTCATAAGTGATATCTTATGATAAGTTTCTTTTTCTGTGTGACTTATTTCAGTTAGAATCATCGTACCTGAATCCACTCATTTAGCTGCTACTGGTCTTATGACATTGATGTCATGGCTGAGGGATATTCCATCGTATGTAAGTACCACAATTTTTTGAACCATTTTTATATTTCCTGGGATATTTAATGTGTACCCAAGTTGAGGTTCTTGTAAGCAGTGCAGCCCTAAATTTGAGGGTGGCTCTGTCTTATTGATTTTCAGTTTTCCCAAGGTATATTCCCTAGACTGGAAGTGCCCTTGGCTCTGTCGCTTTCTTGTTTACTTGTTTTAGGGAACACAATGCACTCCTCCAGTGAGGCAGTTGGCAATTTACATCCCGCCCATCAGCATAACAAGGCTCCCTGTTCTCCAGGGCCTGTCTAGCCTCTGGTTTTTACCCATTTTGTGGATGTCCCTTTTGACTGGTGGGAAGTGATACTTCTTTTTAGTGCAGATTTGCATTGCCCGCTTGCTTGCTTGGCCAGAAATGCCGTATGCGTTTTCTCCTGAATATATTCAGGAGAAAACGCATACGCCATTTGTGGCCAGGTGCATCATTGTCGAAGTTCTGCCCATCTTCCTATGCTTTAAAGGCGATTCCAACGTGGCTCTTGAAATCTGTTTCCTGCTATTCTGCCTCGCTTTCAAGTCCGCCTGGTTGACTTCCCTCAACTGATTTTTGGACGATAGTTGCCCTTTATTACTCTGCCAGTTTGTTAATTGTTGTGTCCCTGAGCTCCATTTTTAACTCGTTTTTTGTGAGCTGAACGCAAGTCCAATATTTTGGTTCAGGACCTATACTGGTTTTTGGTGGGTGGCTGAGACTTTGGTTAATTCTTCTTCCTCCCGGGAAATAAGAAAGACATGTGCCCGTCCAAATGTCTAACAGCTACTCTCTCATTGGTTCTCCCTCTTGCCTTTCATCCTTTGCTAAATTGGCAACATGTGTACACCAGGAGGTTAAAGGTGCTGTCTCTACAAGTTGGGAGATTGATAGTAAAGCAGTTGGAACGTCAAACTGGAGCACAAGGAGAGGGATTATTCCTTGAGTTTTAGAGACCTTTCATATTCAGAGTGTGTCCATTCTCTAGGTTTCCTGTACATGTTATAGCTGTAGTAATATTCCCTTCAACCTGGAGAGTTGTGACCAATGGAATGGCTGCCATGCATTATTGCATTAAAGGGTCTGCATTTGCTCACCCAATCTCACAAATCCTCTCAGTCCCATGTGTTCAGCCTTATGCCGCATCCAGCTGTCATTATAGATAGGGTCATTCCAGGTTTCATCAGAGACCCTGAAGGAATTGTATAGAATTCCCCTGGTTTTTGTTTTATTTTTGAAATTCCTTTTTATAGTGGGTTTGAGCTGATTCTCACTGCCATGTTTATGCCAGTCTAGACACACTTGATTCCCTGACGGAGACATAACAATACATAGGTTTTAAGATTCTTACTAGTCAGATATATTCCTCTGCAGAAAATATACGTTTTTGAGTCCCTTTCCCCGAGGAAGTTGTAGGTCTTGTCTATTCCATAGTTGGTTTTTGGAACGGTAGCTGTGCTTATATCAAACTCTGGTTTCATGCATCACCCCACCTCTCCTTCCCCCTTAAGCAGGCATAAGAGAGTTTTCTAAATGTGAGACACTGTTCTCTTTCCTCACTCACTTCATGTGTAGCCATGTTTACAGGATCTTCTTAAGTGATATCGTATGATAAGATTCTTTTTCTGTGTGACTTATTTCACTTAGAATCATCATACCTGAATCCACTCATTTTGCTGCTACTGGTCTTATGACATTGATTTCATGGCTGAGGGATATTCCATCGTACGTAAATACCACAATTTTTTGAACAATTTTTAACTTTCCTGGGATATTTAAAGTGTACCCAAGTTGAGGTTCTTGTAAGCAGTGCATCCCTAAATTTTGGGGCGGCTCTGTCTTATTGATTTTCAGTTTTCCCAAGGTATATTCCCTAGACTGGAAGTGCCCTTCACTATGTAGCTCTGTTGTTTACTTGTTTTAGGGAACACAGTGCACTCCTCCAGAGAGGCAGTTGCCAACTTACATCCCGCCCATCAGCATAACAAGGCTCCCTGTTCTGCAGGCCCTCTCTTGCCTTTGTGGTTTTTACACATTTTGCCGATGTCCCTTTTGACCGGTGGGAAGGGATACTTCTTTGTAGTGCAGATTTGCATTGCCCGCCTGCTTGCTTGGCCAAAAAGTGTGTATGCGTTTTCTCCAGAATATATTCAGGAGAAAACGAATAAACCATTTTTGGCCAAGTCCATCATTGTCGAAATTGTGCCCCTCTTCCTGTGCTTTACAGGTGATTCCAACGTACCTCTTGAAATCTGTTTCCTGCAATTCTGCCTCGGTTTCAAGTCCGCCTCGTTGCCTTCCTTCAAAATATTTTTGGACGATAGTTGTCCTTTATTACTCTGCCAGATTGTGAATTGCTGTGCCCCTGAGCTCCATTTATCAAATCGTTGTTTGTGAGCTGACCGCAAGTCCAAAATTTCGGTTCAGGACCTATACTGGTTCCCGGCAGGGGGATGAGTCCTTGGTTAATTTTTCTTCCTGCCGGGCAATTAGAGTGACAAATGCCCGTCCAAATGTCTAACAGCTACTCTCTCATTGGTTCTCCCTGTTCCCTTTCATCCTCTGCCAAATTGGCAACCTGTGTTATCCAGGAGGTTAAAGGGGCTGTCTCTCCAAGTTGAGAGATGGATAGTAAAGCAGTTGGAAAGTCAAACTGGAGCACCAGGAGAGGGACAATTAGTTGAGTTTTAGAAACCTTTCGTATACACAGTGTGTCCATTCTCTAGGTTTCACGTACATGTTATAGCTGTAGTAATATTCCCTTCCACCTGGAGAGTTTGGAACCATGGAATGGAGGCCATGCATTATTGCTTTAAACTGTCTGTGTTTGCTCACCCAGTCTCACCAATCCTCTCAGTCCCAAATGTCCAGCATTATGCCAAATCAAGCTGTAGTTGTAGATAGGTTCATTTCAGGTTTCATCAGAGACCCTGAAGGAATTGTAAAGAATTTCCCTGTTTTGTTGTTTGGTTATTGAAATTCCTTTTTATAGTGAGTTTGAGCTGATTCCCACTGCATTTTTATGCCAGTCTAGACACACTTGATCCCTTACGGAGACATATCAATATATAGGTTTGAAGATTCTTACTAGTCAGATATATTCCTCTGAGGGAAGTATGGGGTGTTGATTCCTTTTCAGTGAGGAAGGTGTAGATCTTTTCTATTCTGTATTTGGTTTCTGGAATGGAGCCTTTACTAATATCAAACTCTGGTTTTATGCAACACCCCACCTCTCCTTACCCCTTAAGCAGGTGTAAGAGTGTTTTCTAAATGTGAGACTCTCTTCTCTTTACTAACTCAGTTCATGTGTAGCCATGTTTACATGACCTTCATAAGTGATATCTTATGCTAAGTTTATTTTACTCTGTGACTAATTTAACTTAGAATCCTCGTAACTGAATCCACTAAATTTGCTGCTACTGGCCTGATGACATTGATTTCATGGCAGAGAAATATTCCATCGTATGTAATTACCACAATCTCTTGAAAAAATTTTGTCTTTCCTGGGATATTTAAGGTGTAGCCTAGTTGAGGTTCTTGTAAGCAGTGCAGCCCTAAATTTTGGGGTGGCTCTGTCTTACTGATTTTCAGTTTTCCCAAGGTATATACCCTAGACTGGAAGTGCCCTTGTCTCTGTAGCTCTGTTGTTTACTTGTTTTAGGGAACAAAATGCACTCCTCCAGAGAGGCAGTTGGCAATTTACATCCCGCCCATCAGCATAACAAGGCTCCCTGTTCTCCAGGCCCTGTCTTGCCTTTCTGCTTTTTACCCATTTTGTGGATATCCCTTTTGACCTGTGGGAAGTGATACTTCTTTGTAGTGCAGATTTGCATTGCCCGCTTGCTTGCTTGGCCAAAAAGGGCGTATGCGTTTTCTCCTGAATATACTCAGGAGAAAATGCATACGCCCTTTTTGGCCAAGTGCATCATTTTCGAAGTTGTGCCCCTCTTCCTGTGCTTTAAAAGCGATCCCAACGTATCTGTTGAAATCTGTTTCCTTCTATTCTGCCTCGCTTTCAATTCCGCCTCGTTGCCTTCCCTCAACAGATTTTTGTACGATAGTTGTCCTTTATTACTCTACCAGTTTGTGAATTGCTGTGCCCCTGAGCTCCATAATTTAACTCGTTTATTGTGAGCTGAACGCAAGTCCAATATTTTGGTTCAGGACCTATACTGGTTTGCGGTGGGTGGCTTAGACTTTGGTTAATTCTTCTTCCTCCCGGGAAATAAGAGTGACATGTGCCCGTCCAAATGCCTAACAGCTACTCTCTCATTGGTTCTCCCTCTTCCCTTTCATCCTCTGCCAAATTGGCAACCTGTGCAAAACAGGAGGTTAAAGGTGCAGTCTCTCCAAGCTGGGAGATTGATAGTAAAGCAGTTGGAAAGTCAAACCTGAGCACCAGCAGAGGGACTATTCGTTGAGTTTTAGAGACCTTTCGTATTCACAGTGTGTCCAGTCTCTAGGTTTCCCGTACATTTTATAGCTGTAGTAATATACTCTTCAACCTGGAGAGTTGGGACCCATGGAATGGTTGCCATGCATTATTGCTTTATAGGGTCTGCATTTGCTCACCCAATCTCACCAATCCTCTCAGTCCCATGTGTCCAGCCTTATGCCACATCCAGCTGTCATTGTAGATAGGGTCATTCCAGGTTTCATCAGAGACCCTGAAGGAATTGTAAAGAATTTCCCTGTTTTGTTGTTTTGTTTTTGAAATTCCCTTTTATAGTGGGTTTGAGATGATTCTCGCTGCCATGTTTATGCCAGTCTAGACACACTTGATTCCCTTACGGAGACATATCAATACATAGGTTTTAAGATTCTAACTAATCCAATATATTCCTCTGTGGGAAATATGGGGTTTTGAATCCCTTTCACTGAGGAAGGTGTAAGTCTTGGCTATTCCATAGTTGGTTTTTGAATGGTACCTGTGCTTATATCAAACTCTGGTTTTATGCATCACCCCACCTCTCCTTCCCCCTTAAGCAGGCATAAGAGTGTTTTCTAAATGTGAGACTCTGTTCTCTTTCCTAACTCAGTTCATATGTAGCCATGTTTACAGGATGTTCATAAGTGATATCTTATGATAAGTTTCTTTTTCTGTGTGACTTATTTCAGTTAGAATCATCGTACCTGAATCCACTCATTTAGCTGCTACTGGTCTTATGACATTGATGTCATGGCTGAGGGATATTCCATCGTATGTAAGTACCACAATTTTTTGAACCATTTTTATATTTCCTGGGATATTTAATGTGTACCCAAGTTGAGGTTCTTGTAAGCAGTGCAGCCCTAAATTTGAGGGTGGCTCTGTCTTATTGATTTTCAGTTTTCCCAAGGTATATTCCCTAGACTGGAAGTGCCCTTGGCTCTGTCGCTTTCTTGTTTACTTGTTTTAGGGAACACAATGCACTCCTCCAGTGAGGCAGTTGGCAATTTACATCCCGCCCATCAGCATAACAAGGCTCCCTGTTCTCCAGGGCCTGTCTAGCCTCTGGTTTTTACCCATTTTGTGGATGTCCCTTTTGACTGGTGGGAAGTGATACTTCTTTTTAGTGCAGATTTGCATTGCCCGCTTGCTTGCTTGGCCAGAAATGCCGTATGCGTTTTCTCCTGAATATATTCAGGAGAAAACGCATACGC
This sequence comes from Mesoplodon mirus, assembly GCF_964341445.2. Classification (NCBI taxonomy): domain Eukaryota; kingdom Metazoa; phylum Chordata; class Mammalia; order Artiodactyla; family Ziphiidae; genus Mesoplodon; species Mesoplodon mirus. The sequence goes on along the minus strand of NW_028295619.1, from coordinate 697,525 downwards.
CATTTGTGGCCAGGTGCATCATTGTCGAAGTTCTGCCCATCTTCCTATGCGTTAAAGGCGATTCCAACGTGGCTCTTGAAATCTGTTTCCTGCTATTCTGCCTCGCTTTCAAGTCCGCCTGGTTGACTTCCCTCAACTGATTTTTGGACGATAGTTGCCCTTTATTACTCTGCCAGTTTGTTAATTGTTGTGTCCCTGAGCTCCATTTTTAACTCGTTTTTTGTGAGCTGAACGCAAGTCCAATATTTTGGTTCAGGACCTATACTGGTTTTTGGTGGGTGGCTGAGACTTTGGTTAATTCTTCTTCCTCCCGGGAAATAAGAAAGACATGTGCCCGTCCAAATGTCTAACAGCTACTCTCTCATTGGTTCTCCCTCTTGCCTTTCATCATTTGCTAAATTGGCAACATGTGTACACCAGGAGGTTAAAGGTGCTGTCTCTACAAGTTGGGAGATTGATAGTAAAGCAGTTGGAACGTCAAACTGGAGCACAAGGAGAGGGATTATTCCTTGAGTTTTAGAGACCTTTCATATTCAGAGTGTGTCCATTCTCTAGGTTTCCTGTACATGTTATAGCTGTAGTAATATTCCCTTCAACCTGGAGAGTTGTGACCAATGGAATGGCTGCCATGCATTATTGCATTAAAGGGTCTGCATTTGCTCACCCAATCTCACAAATCCTCTCAGTCCCATGTGTTCAGCCTTATGCCGCATCCAGCTGTCATTATAGATAGGGTCATTCCAGGTTTCATCAGAGACCCTGAAGGAATTGTATAGAATTCCCCTGGTTTTTGTTTTATTTTTGAAATTCCTTTTTATAGTGGGTTTGAGCTGATTCTCACTGCCATGTTTATGCCAGTCTAGACACACTTGATTCCCTGACGGAGACATAACAATACATAGGTTTTAAGATTCTTACTAGTCAGATATATTCCTCTGCAGAAAATATACGTTTTTGAGTCCCTTTCCCCGAGGAAGTTGTAGGTCTTGTCTATTCCATAGTTGGTTTTTGGAACGGTAGCTGTGCTTATATCAAACTCTGGTTTCATGCATCACCCCACCTCTCCTTCCCCCTTAAGCAGGCATAAGAGAGTTTTCTAAATGTGAGACACTGTTCTCTTTCCTCACTCACTTCATGTGTAGCCATGTTTACAGGATCTTCTTAAGTGATATCGTATGATAAGATTCTTTTTCTGTGTGACTTATTTCACTTAGAATCATCATACCTGAATCCACTCATTTTGCTGCTACTGGTCTTATGACATTGATTTCATGGCTGAGGGATATTCCATCGTACGTAAATACCACAATTTTTTGAACAATTTTTAACTTTCCTGGGATATTTAAAGTGTACCCAAGTTGAGGTTCTTGTAAGCAGTGCATCCCTAAATTTTGGGGCGGCTCTGTCTTATTGATTTTCAGTTTTCCCAAGGTATATTCCCTAGACTGGAAGTGCCCTTCACTATGTAGCTCTGTTGTTTACTTGTTTTAGGGAACACAGTGCACTCCTCCAGAGAGGCAGTTGCCAACTTACATCCCGCCCATCAGCATAACAAGGCTCCCTGTTCTGCAGGCCCTCTCTTGCCTTTGTGGTTTTTACACATTTTGCCGATGTCCCTTTTGACCGGTGGGAAGGGATACTTCTTTGTAGTGCAGATTTGCATTGCCCGCCTGCTTGCTTGGCCAAAAAGTGTGTATGCGTTTTCTCCAGAATATATTCAGGAGAAAACGAATAAACCATTTTTGGCCAAGTCCATCATTGTCGAAATTGTGCCCCTCTTCCTGTGCTTTACAGGTGATTCCAACGTACCTCTTGAAATCTGTTTCCTGCAATTCTGCCTCGGTTTCAAGTCCGCCTCGTTGCCTTCCTTCAAAATATTTTTGGACGATAGTTGTCCTTTATTACTCTGCCAGATTGTGAATTGCTGTGCCCCTGAGCTCCATTTATCAAATCGTTGTTTGTGAGCTGACCGCAAGTCCAAAATTTCGGTTCAGGACCTATACTGGTTCCCGGCAGGGGGATGAGTCCTTGGTTAATTTTTCTTCCTGCCGGGCAATTAGAGTGACAAATGCCCGTCCAAATGTCTAACAGCTACTCTCTCATTGGTTCTCCCTGTTCCCTTTCATCCTCTGCCAAATTGGCAACCTGTGTTATCCAGGAGGTTAAAGGGGCTGTCTCTCCAAGTTGAGAGATGGATAGTAAAGCAGTTGGAAAGTCAAACTGGAGCACCAGGAGAGGGACAATTAGTTGAGTTTTAGAAACCTTTCGTATACACAGTGTGTCCATTCTCTAGGTTTCACGTACATGTTATAGCTGTAGTAATATTCCCTTCCACCTGGAGAGTTTGGAACCATGGAATGGAGGCCATGCATTATTGCTTTAAACTGTCTGTGTTTGCTCACCCAGTCTCACCAATCCTCTCAGTCCCAAATGTCCAGCATTATGCCAAATCAAGCTGTAGTTGTAGATAGGTTCATTTCAGGTTTCATCAGAGACCCTGAAGGAATTGTAAAGAATTTCCCTGTTTTGTTGTTTGGTTATTGAAATTCCTTTTTATAGTGAGTTTGAGCTGATTCCCACTGCATTTTTATGCCAGTCTAGACACACTTGATCCCTTACGGAGACATATCAATATATAGGTTTGAAGATTCTTACTAGTCAGATATATTCCTCTGAGGGAAGTATGGGGTGTTGATTCCTTTTCAGTGAGGAAGGTGTAGATCTTTTCTATTCTGTATTTGGTTTCTGGAATGGAGCCTTTACTAATATCAAACTCTGGTTTTATGCAACACCCCACCTCTCCTTACCCCTTAAGCAGGTGTAAGAGTGTTTTCTAAATGTGAGACTCTCTTCTCTTTACTAACTCAGTTCATGTGTAGCCATGTTTACATGACCTTCATAAGTGATATCTTATGCTAAGTTTATTTTACTCTGTGACTAATTTAACTTAGAATCCTCGTAACTGAATCCACTAAATTTGCTGCTACTGGCCTGATGACATTGATTTCATGGCAGAGAAATATTCCATCGTATGTAATTACCACAATCTCTTGAAAAAATTTTGTCTTTCCTGGGATATTTAAGGTGTAGCCTAGTTGAGGTTCTTGTAAGCAGTGCAGCCCTAAATTTTGGGGTGGCTCTGTCTTACTGATTTTCAGTTTTCCCAAGGTATATACCCTAGACTGGAAGTGCCCTTGTCTCTGTAGCTCTGTTGTTTACTTGTTTTAGGGAACAAAATGCACTCCTCCAGAGAGGCAGTTGGCAATTTACATCCCGCCCATCAGCATAACAAGGCTCCCTGTTCTCCAGGCCCTGTCTTGCCTTTCTGCTTTTTACCCATTTTGTGGATATCCCTTTTGACCTGTGGGAAGTGATACTTCTTTGTAGTGCAGATTTGCATTGCCCGCTTGCTTGCTTGACCAAAAAGGGCGTATGCGTTTTCTCCTGAATATACTCAGGAGAAAATGCATACGCCCTTTTTGGCCAAGTGCATCATTTTCGAAGTTGTGCCCCTCTTCCTGTGCTTTAAAAGCGATCCCAACGTATCTGTTGAAATCTGTTTCCTTCTATTCTGCCTCGCTTTCAATTCCGCCTCGTTGCCTTCCCTCAACAGATTTTTGTACGATAGTTGTCCTTTATTACTCTACCAGTTTGTGAATTGCTGTGCCCCTGAGCTCCATAATTTAACTCGTTTATTGTGAGCTGAACGCAAGTCCAATATTTTGGTTCAGGACCTATACTGGTTTGCGGTGGGTGGCTTAGACTTTGGTTAATTCTTCTTCCTCCCGGGAAATAAGAGTGACATGTGCCCGTCCAAATGCCTAACAGCTACTCTCTCATTGGTTCTCCCTCTTCCCTTTCATCCTCTGCCAAATTGGCAACCTGTGCAAAACAGGAGGTTAAAGGTGCAGTCTCTCCAAGCTGGGAGATTGATAGTAAAGCAGTTGGAAAGTCAAACCTGAGCACCAGCAGAGGGACTATTCGTTGAGTTTTAGAGACCTTTCGTATTCACAGTGTGTCCAGTCTCTAGGTTTCCCGTACATTTTATAGCTGTAGTAATATACTCTTCAACCTGGAGAGTTGGGACCCATGGAATGGTTGCCATGCATTATTGCTTTATAGGGTCTGCATTTGCTCACCCAATCTCACCAATCCTCTCAGTCCCATGTGTCCAGCCTTATGCCACATCCAGCTGTCATTGTAGATAGGGTCATTCCAGGTTTCATCAGAGACCCTGAAGGAATTGTAAAGAATTTCCCTGTTTTGTTGTTTTGTTTTTGAAATTCCCTTTTATAGTGGGTTTGAGATGATTCTCGCTGCCATGTTTATGCCAGTCTAGACACACTTGATTCCCTTACGGAGACATATCAATACATAGGTTTTAAGATTCTAACTAATCCAATATATTCCTCTGTGGGAAATATGGGGTTTTGAATCCCTTTCACTGAGGAAGGTGTAAGTCTTGGCTATTCCATAGTTGGTTTTTGAATGGTACCTGTGCTTATATCAAACTCTGGTTTTATGCATCACCCCACCTCTCCTTCCCCCTTAAGCAGGCATAAGAGTGTTTTCTAAATGTGAGACTCTGTTCTCTTTCCTAACTCAGTTCATATGTAGCCATGTTTACAGGATGTTCATAAGTGATATCTTATGATAAGTTTCTTTTTCTGTGTGACTTATTTCAGTTAGAATCATCGTACCTGAATCCACTCATTTAGCTGCTACTGGTCTTATGACATTGATGTCATGGCTGAGGGATATTCCATCGTATGTAAGTACCACAATTTTTTGAACCATTTTTATATTTCCTGGGATATTTAATGTGTACCCAAGTTGAGGTTCTTGTAAGCAGTGCAGCCCTAAATTTGAGGGTGGCTCTGTCTTATTGATTTTCAGTTTTCCCAAGGTATATTCCCTAGACTGGAAGTGCCCTTGGCTCTGTAGCTTTCTTGTTTACTTGTTTTAGGGAACACAATGCACTCCTCCAGTGAGGCAGTTGGCAATTTACATCCCGCCCATCAGCATAACAAGGCTCCCTGTTCTCCAGGGCCTGTCTAGCCTCTGGTTTTTACCCATTTTGTGGATGTCCCTTTTGACTGGTGGGAAGTGATACTTCTTTTTAGTGCAGATTTGCATTGCCCGCTTGCTTGCTTGGCCAGAAATGCCGTATGCGTTTTCTCCTGAATATATTCAGGAGAAAACGCATACGCCATTTGTGGCCAGGTGCATCATTGTCGAAGTTCTGCCCATCTTCCTATGCGTTAAAGGCGATTCCAACGTGGCTCTTGAAATCTGTTTCCTGCTATTCTGCCTCGCTTTCAAGTCCGCCTGGTTGACTTCCCTCAACTGATTTTTGGACGATAGTTGCCCTTTATTACTCTGCCAGTTTGTTAATTGTTGTGTCCCTGAGCTCCATTTTTAACTCGTTTTTTGTGAGCTGAACGCAAGTCCAATATTTTGGTTCAGGACCTATACTGGTTTTTGGTGGGTGGCTGAGACTTTGGTTAATTCTTCTTCCTCCCGGGAAATAAGAAAGACATGTGCCCGTCCAAATGTCTAACAGCTACTCTCTCATTGGTTCTCCCTCTTGCCTTTCATCCTTTGCTAAATTGGCAACATGTGTACACCAGGAGGTTAAAGGTGCTGTCTCTACAAGTTGGGAGATTGATAGTAAAGCAGTTGGAACGTCAAACTGGAGCACCAGGAGAGGGACAATTAGTTGAGTTTTAGAGACCTTTCATATTCACAGTGTGTCCATTCTCTAGGTTTCCTGTACATGTTATAGCTGTAGTAATATTCCCTTCAACCTGGAGAGTTGTGACCAATGGAATGGCTGCCATGCATTATTGCATTAAAGGGTCTGCATTTGCTCACCCAATCTCACAAATCCTCTCAGTCCCATGTGTTCAGCCTTATGCCGCATCCAGCTGTCATTATAGATAGGGTCATTCCAGGTTTCATCAGAGACCCTGAAGGAATTGTATAGAATTTCCCTGGTTTTTGTTTTATTTTTGAAATTCCTTTTTATAGTGGGTTTGAGCTGATTCTCACTGCCATGTTTATGCCAGTCTAGACACACTTGATTCCCTGACGGAGACATATCAATACATAGGTTTTAAGATTCTTACTAGTCAGATATATTCCTCTGCAGAAAATATACGTTTTTGAGTCCCTTTCCCCGAGGAAGTTGTAGGTCTTGTCTATTCCATAGTTGGTTTTTGTAACGGTAGCTGTGCTTATATCAAACTCTGGTTTCATGCATCACCCCACCTCTCCTTCCCCCTTAAGCAGGCATAAGAGAGTTTTCTAAATGTGAGACACTGTTCTCTTTCCTCACTCACTTCATGTGTAGCCATGTTTACAGGATCTTCTTAAGTGATATCGTATGATAAGATTCTTTTTCTGTGTGACTTATTTCACTTAGAATCATCATACCTGAATCCACTCATTTTGCTGCTACTGGTCTTATGACATTGATTTCATGGCTGAGGGATATTCCATCGTACGTAAATACCACAATTTTTTGAACAATTTTTAACTTTCCTGGGATGTTTAAAGTGTACCCAAGTTGAGGTTCTTGTAAGCAGTGCATCCCTAAATTTTGGGGCGGCTCTGTCTTATTGATTTTCAGTTTTCCCAAGGTATATTCCCTAGACTGGAAGTGCCCTTCACTATGTAGCTCTGTTGTTTACTTGTTTTAGGGAACACAGTGCACTCCTCCAGAGAGGCAGTTGCCAACTTACATCCCGCCCATCAGCATAACAAGGCTCCCTGTTCTGCAGGCCCTCTCTTGCCTTTGTGGTTTTTACACATTTTGCCGATGTCCCTTTTGACCGGTGGGAAGGGATACTTCTTTGTAGTGCAGATTTGCATTGCCCGCCTGCTTGCTTGGCCAAAAAGTGTGTATGCGTTTTCTCCAGAATATATTCAGGAGAAAACGAATAAACCATTTTTGGCCAAGTCCATCATTGTCGAAATTGTGCCTCTCTTCCTGTGCTTTACAGGTGATTCCAACGTACCTCTTGAAATCTGTTTCCTGCAATTCTGCCTCGGTTTCAAGTCCGCCTCGTTGCCTTCCTTCAAAATATTTTTGGACGATAGTTGTCCTTTATTACTCTGCCAGTTTGTGAATTGCTGTGCCCCTGAGCTCCATTTATCAAATCGTTGTTTGTGAGCTGACCGCAAGTCCAAAATTTCGGTTCAGGACCTATACTGGTTCCCGGCAGGGGGATGAGTCCTTGGTTAATTATTCTTCCTGCCGGGCAATTAGAGTGACAAATGCCCGTCCAAATGTCTAACAGCTACTCTCTCATTGGTTCTCCCTGTTCCCTTTCATCCTCTGCCAAATTGGCAACCTGTGTTATCCAGGAGGTTAAAGGGGCTGTCTCTCCAAGTTGAGAGATGGATAGTAAAGCAGTTGGAAAGTCAAAGTGGAGCACCAGGAGAGGGACAATTAGTTGAGTTTTAGAAACCTTTCGTATACACAGTGTGTCCATTCTCTAGGTTTCACGTACATGTTATAGCTGTAGTAATATTCCCTTCCACCTGGAGAGTTTGGAACCATGGAATGGAGGCCATGCATTATTGCTTTAAACTGTCTGTGTTTGCTCACCCAGTCTCACCAATCCTCTCAGTCCCAAATGTCCAGCATTATGCCAAATCAAGCTGTAGTTGTAGATAGGTTCATTTCAGGTTTCATCAGAGACCCTGAAGGAATTGTAAAGAATTTCCCTGTTTTGTTGTTTGGTTATTGAAATTCCTTTTTATAGTGAGTTTGAGCTGATTCCCACTGCATTTTTATGCCAGTCTAGACACACTTGATCCCTTACGGAGACATATCAATATATAGGTTTGAAGATTCTTACTAGTCAGATATATTCCTCTGAGGGAAGTATGGGGTGTTGATTCCTTTTCAGTGAGGAAGGTGTAGATCTTTTCTATTCTGTATTTGGTTTCTGGAATGGAGCCTTTACTAATATCAAACTCTGGTTTTATGCAACACCCCACCTCTCCTTACCCCTTAAGCAGGTGTAAGAGTGTTTTCTAAATGTGAGACTCTCTTCTCTTTACTAACTCAGTTCATGTGTAGCCATGTTTACATGACCTTCATAAGTGATATCTTATGCTAAGTTTATTTTACTCTGTGACTAATTTAACTTAGAATCCTCGTAACTGAATCCACTAAATTTGCTGCTACTGGCCTGATGACATTGATTTCATGGCAGAGAAATATTCCATCGTATGTAATTACCACAATCTCTTGAAAAAATTTTGTCTTTCCTGGGATATTTAAGGTGTAGCCTAGTTGAGGTTCTTGTAAGCAGTGCAGCCGTAAATTTTGGGGTGGCTCTGTCTTACTGATTTTCAGTTTTCCCAAGGTATATACCCTAGACTGGAAGTGCCCTTGTCTCTGTAGCTCTGTTGTTTACTTGTTTTAGGGAACAAAATGCACTCCTCCAGAGAGGCAGTTGGCAATTTACATCCCGCCCATCAGCATAACAAGGCTCCCTGTTCTCCAGGCCCTGTCTTGCCTTTCTGCTTTTTACCCATTTTGTGGATATCCCTTTTGACCTGTGGGAAGTGATACTTCTTTGTAGTGCAGATTTGCATTGCCCGCTTGCTTGCTTGGCCAAAAAGGGCGTATGCGTTTTCTCCTGAATATACTCAGGAGAAAATGCATACGCCCTTTTTGGCCAAGTGCATCATTTTCGAAGTTGTGCCCCTCTTCCTGTGCTTTAAAAGCGATCCCAACGTATCTGTTGAAATCTGTTTCCTTCTATTCTGCCTCGCTTTCAATTCCGCCTCGTTGCCTTCCCTCAACAGATTTTTGTATGATAGTTGTCCTTTATTACTCTACCAGTTTGTGAATTGCTGTGCCCCTGAGCTCCATAATTTAACTCGTTTATTGTGAGCTGAACGCAAGTCCAATATTTTGGTTCAGGACCTATACTGGTTTGCGGTGGGTGGCTTAGACTTTGGTTAATTCTTCTTCCTCCCGGGAAATAAGAGTGACATGTGCCCGTCCAAATGCCTAACAGCTACTCTCTCATTGGTTCTCCCTCTTCCCTTTCATCCTCTGCCAAATTGGCAACCTGTGCAAAACAGGAGGTTAAAGGTGCAGTCTCTCCAAGCTGGGAGATTGATAGTAAAGCAGTTGGAAAGTCAAACCTGAGCACCAGCAGAGGGACTATTCGTTGAGTTTTAGAGACCTTTCGTATTCACAGTGTGTCCAGTCTCTAGGTTTCCCGTACATTTTATAGCTGTAGTAATATACTCTTCAACCTGGAGAGTTGGGACCCATGGAATGGTTGCCATGCATTATTGCTTTATAGGGTCTGCATTTGCTCACCCAATCTCACCAATCCTCTCAGTCCCATGTGTCCAGCCTTATGCCACATCCAGCTGTCATTGTAGATAGGGTCATTCCAGGTTTCATCAGAGACCCTGAAGGAATTGTAAAGAATTTCCCTGTTTTGTTGTTTTGTTTTTGAAACTCCCTTTTATAGTGGGTTTGAGATGATTCTCGCTGCCATGTTTATGCCAGTCTAGACACACTTGATTCCCTTACGGAGACATATCAATACATAGGTTTTAAGATTCTAACTAATCCAATATATTCCTCTGTGGGAAATATGGGGTTTTGAATCCCTTTCACTGAGGAAGGTGTAAGTCTTGGCTATTCCATAGTTGGTTTTTGAATGGTACCTGTGCTTATATCAAACTCTGGTTTTATGCATCACCCCACCTCTCCTTCCCCCTTAAGCAGGCATAAGAGTGTTTTCTAAATGTGAGACTCTGTTCTCTTTCCTAACTCAGTTCATATGTAGCCATGTTTACAGGATGTTCATAAGTGATATCTTATGATAAGTTTCTTTTTCTGTGTGACTTATTTCAGTTAGAATCATCGTACATGAATCCACTCATTTAGCTGCTACTGGTCTTATGACATTGATGTCATGGCTGAGGGATATTCCATCGTATGTAAGTACCACCATTTTTGAACCATTTTTATATTTCCTGGGATATTTAATGTGTACCCAAGTTGAGGTTCTTGTAAGCAGTGCAGCCCTATATTTGAGGGTGGCTCTGTCTTATTGATTTTCAGTTTTCCCAAGGTATATTCCCTAGACTGGAAGTGCCCTTGGCTCTGTAGCTTTCTTGTTTACTTGTTTTAGGGAACACAATGCACTCCTCCAGTGAGGCAGTTGGCAATTTACATCCCGCCCATCAGCATAACGAGGCTCCCTGTTCTCCAGGGCCTGTCTAGCCTCTGGTTTTTACCCATTTTGTGGATGTCCCTTTTGACTGGTGGGAAGTGATACTTCTTTTTAGTGCAGATTTGCATTGCCCGCTTGCTTGCTTGGCCAGAAATGCCCTATGCATTTTCTCCTGAATATATTCAGGAGAAAACGCATACGCCATTTGTGGCCAGGTGCATCATTGTCGAAGTTCTGCCCATCTTCCTATGCTTTAAAGGCGATTCCAACGTGGCTCTTGAAATCTGTTTCCTGCTATTCTGCCTCGCTTTCAAGTCCGCCTGGTTGACTTCCCTCAACTGATTTTTGGACGATAGTTGCCCTTTATTACTCTGCCAGTTTGTTAATTGTTGTGTCCCTGAGCTCCATTTTTAACTCGTTTTTTGTGAGCTGAACGCAAGTCCAATATTTTGGTTCAGGACCTATACTGGTTTTTGGTGGGTGGCTGAGACTTTGGTTAATTCTTCTTCCTCCCGGGAAATAAGAAAGACATGTGCCCGTCCAAATGTCTAACAGCTACTCTCTCATTGGTTCTCCCTCTTGCCTTTCATCCTTTGCTAAATTGGCAACATGTGTACACCAGGAGGTTAAAGGTGCTGTCTCTACAAGTTGGGAGATTGATAGTAAAGCAGTTGGAACGTCAAACTGGAGCACAAGGAGAGGGATTATTCCTTGAGTTTTAGAGACCTTTCATATTCACAGTGTGTCCATTCTCTAGGTTTCCTGTACATGTTATAGCTGTAGTAATATTCCCTTCAACCTGGAGAGTTGTGACCAATGGAATGGCTGCCATGCATTATTGCATTAAAGGGTCTGCATTTGCTCACCCAATCTCACAAATCCTCTCAGTCCCATGTGTTCAGCCTTATGCCGCATCCAGCTGTCATTATAGATAGGGTCATTCCAGGTTTCATCAGAGACCCTGAAGGAATTGTATAGAATTTCCCTGGTTTTTGTTTTATTTTTGAAATTCCTTTTTATAGTGGGTTTGAGCTGATTCTCACTGCCATGTTTATGCCAGTCTAGACACACTTGATTCCCTGACGGAGACATATCAATACATAGGTTTTAAGATTCTTACTAGTCAGATATATTCCTCTGCAGAAAATATACGTTTTTGAGTCCCTTTCCCCGAGGAAGTTGTAGGTCTTGTCTATTCCATAGTTGGTTTTTGGAACGGTAGCTGTGCTTATATCAAACTCTGGTTTCATGCATCACCCCACCTCTCCTTCCCCCTTAAGCAGGCATAAGAGAGTGTTCTAAATGTGAGACACTGTTCTCTTTCCTCACTCACTTCATGTGTAGCCATGTTTACAGGATCTTCTTAAGTGATATCGTATGATAAGATTCTTTTTCTGTGTGACTTATTTCACTTAGAATCATCATACCTGAATCCACTCATTTTGCTGCTACTGGTCTTATGACATTGATTTCATGGCTGAGGGATATTCCATCGTACATAAATACCACAATTTTTTGAACAATTTTTAACTTTCCTGGGATATTTAAAGTGTACCCAAGTTGAGGTTCTTGTAAGCAGTGCATCCCTAAATTTTGGGGCGGCTCTGTCTTATTGATTTTCAGTTTTCCCAAGGTATATTCCCTAGACTGGAAGTGCCCTTCACTATGTAGCTCTGTTGTTTACTTGTTTTAGGGAACACAGTGCACTCCTCCAGAGAGGCAGTTGCCAACTTACATCCCGCCCATCTGCATAACAAGGCTCCCTGTTCTGCAGGCCCTCTCTTGCCTTTGTGGTTTTTACACATTTTGCCGATGTCCCTTTTGACCGGTGGGAAGGGATACTTCTTTGTAGTGCAGATTTGCATTGCCCGCCTGCTTGCTTGGCCAAAAAGTGTGTATGCGTTTTCTCCAGAATATATTCAGGAGAAAACGAATAAACCATTTTTGGCCAAGTCCATCATTGTCGAAATTGTGCCCCTCTTCCTGTGCTTTACAGGTGATTCCAACGTACCTCTTGAAATCTGTTTCCTGCAATTCTGCCTCGGTTTCAAGTCCGCCTCGTTGCCTTCCTTCAAAATATTTTTGGACGATAGTTGTCCTTTATTACTCTGCCAGTTTGTGAATTGCTGTGCCCCTGAGCTCCATTTATCAAATCGTTGTTTGTGAGCTGACCGCAAGTCCAAAATTTCGGTTCAGGACCTATACTGGTTCCCGGCAGGGGGATGAGTCCTTGGTTAATTTTTCTTCCTGCCGGGCAATTAGAGTGACAAATGCCCGTCCAAATGTCTAACAGCTACTCTCTCATTGGTTCTCCCTGTTCCCTTTCATCCTCTGCCAAATTGGCAACCTGTGTTATCCAGGAGGTTAAAGGGGCTGTCTCTCCAAGTTGAGAGATGGATAGTAAAGCAGTTGGAAAGTCAAACTGGAGCACCAGGAGAGGGACAATTAGTTGAGTTTTAGAAACCTTTCGTATACACAGTGTGTCCATTCTCTAGGTTTCACGTACATGTTATAGCTGTAGTAATATTCCCTTCCACCTGGAGAGTTTGGAACCATGGAATGGAGGCCATGCATTATTGCTTTAAACTGTCTGTGTTTGCTCACCCAGTCTCACCAATCCTCTCAGTCCCAAATGTCCAGCATTATGCCAAATCAAGCTGTAGTTGTAGATAGGTTCATTTCAGGTTTCATCAGAGACCCTGAAGGAATTGTAAAGAATTTCCCTGTTTTGTTGTTTTGTTATTGAAATTCCTTTTTATAGTGAGTTTGAGCTGATTCCCACTGCATTTTTATGCCAGTCTAGACACACTTGATCCCTTACGCAGACATATCAATATATAGGTTTGAAGATTCTTACTAGTCAGATATATTCCTCTGAGGGAAGTATGGGGTGTTGATTCCTTTTCAGTGAGGAAGGTGTAGATCTTTTCTATTCTGTATTTGGTTTCTGGAATGGAGCCTTTACTAATATCAAACTCTGGTTTTATGCAACACCCCACCTCTCCTTACCCCTTAAGCAGGTGTAAGAGTGTTTTCTAAATGTGAGACTCTCTTCTCTTTACTAACTCAGTTCATGTGTAGCCATGTTTACATGACCTTCATAAGTGATATCTTATGCTAAGTTTATTTTACTCTGTGACTAATTTAACTTAGAATCCTCGTAACTGAATCCACTAAATTTGCTGCTACTGGCCTGATGACATTGATTTCATGGCAGAGAAATATTCCATCGTATGTAATTACCACAATCTCTTGAAAAAATTTTGTCTTTCCTGGGATATTTAAGGTGTAGCCTAGTTGAGGTTCTTGTAAGCAGTGCAGCCGTAAATTTTGGGGTGGCTCTGTCTTACTGATTTTCAGTTTTCCCAAGGTATATACCCTAGACTGGAAGTGCCCTTGTCTCTGTAGCTCTGTTGTTTACTTGTTTTAGGGAAC